>NC_058404.1:179227606-179289621 GCF_002201575.2 Neomonachus schauinslandi
AGCCAAGGCCATAACACAGAATCCAGAGCCTTCTCACACACTTTCAATATCTTTTCTATAAAAAGTAGAATCTGAGGATGTAAATTTTGATTGAGGACATATGTATGGCTTCATATTTAATACTGACAATAATTAGAAGAGAGAAAACTGAGGTTTACAAAGGTTAAAATGCTAGTTATATTAGTTTGCATTATTTACTGTGTGACCAAACTGGACTAATATTCTCTTAAAAGCACAAATGTTTTTACCTTGAAAACACACAGAGGATCAGTTTGAGATCCCAAAATATTGGGGTGGCTTCCTGATGACTTTGACTGGTCAGCCATACTTCTAGATAGAGAAGAGATGCTGAAGCAGACTCCCTAACTCTTTTATGAAAAAAGATAACTACAATGCCTGGTTTGCCATAACCTGGATTTTCAAAGCTGTGAATAAATACTATACTTATGAAGGAAAATGTGAATGGCTTTCAAATGAATAAGCTGAAAAAGTAGATCTATATTCCTTCACAAATAAAGAATATATGTTATTCATTGAAATGGGACAACATGGATTACAACTGGGTGTTTAAGTGAGCCAAAGAGCTGCTGCTGATGGTACTGTTTAAAGAAACCATAATTTGTAAAAATAAAGACATTACAAAATATGAGAGAATAGTTATAATTCTACAATCATCCCTAAGTAAGGAAAAAACTTGGTAGCAGTCACTTGATATTCTTTATTAGAAAAGTTTTCAGAAAGAAATGACAAACACAAATGTCATGCCATGAACAGATATTTATTATTTATGAGTCAACATAACAGTTAATGTTACTAAGCCTGCATCAAAACAAAGAAACACCTCATTGAAACTTATATTCATGGTTGCTATCAGCCAAGGTCGATTGCCTGCTTCTCTCTCTCTCTCTCTTTCTCTCATTCTTTCTCCTCTAATTTATCCATCCGTCTATCCATCCTTCCAAGTTTTAATTGTTTTTTAAATCAATCCACATAATCAATCTCTCTAATATTTATTGTGCTTTTTTAGCACTTGTTTGACCTTGACTGAAACCCTGCATCTACTCCTGCGATTTTCTCTACCCTGCTATGTATAATGGGGTAGCTGGTGCTATATGTCCTAAGGATTCTAGTCAGTTGACTTCTAACTATGGATGATGCATGGAAAGCATTGTTGGGAGACTTTCAGTTGAGGAAGAGAAGGAGTAGATTAATTTATCCTCCTCTCTATCTTGCATTACATGGGAGTGGTTCTGTCTCCTCTGTGGCTGCAAGTGTTCCCAGATAAACCATATATTCTACCTCTCAGTCTATCCTGGGTCTGGATCCCTCCAAAAAACCCTCCTTCCTTTGTGCCTCCAGCCTGAAGATCATAGTAGCTACCTGATATTGCTAATCTCTGAGCTGATCCACTCTCCCAATTTTGCATTCTTAGCTTTTTTCACTTGACTAACCAATCCTCTACATTACTCTGCATATTCAGGTGGTTTATGTCATCTGGTTAGACCTGACTGACACAGCAAACTAAGTATTTCTCTCTACATTCTAAAATGGTGTTTTGGATGCAGTGTGAATAAAATAAGTAATGTTTGAGTATATTTTCCATTTTCTCTGTGGAATAAAGGGACTTCTGGTTCTTCCAGTTGGGTTTCTTCCACTGCCCTCCCCTATAGGGGATTTGTTTATTGCCAGATACATTTTTATGATGATAAAAATTAGACTAGTTGTGAGATCATTTTCATAGAAAGAAGTGGTAAGTATGTATCTGTTTTGTGTGCAGGAAATTTTTAAAAAGATGGATTTAAAAAAATATTACTATGTGCTACATTTATGTTGTTTAACAATGTAAAATATATAAAAAATAAGCGTTGTAAAGTATGTTTGTGGTACTGTGTTGTGTATCTTTGAACATAGGTATCACATGGGGTATTCTAGAGGAAACAAGAGCTGTTGCTCATAATGGCAGTGGTGATGCTTTATTGCAAAAACCTTTTTTTCGTTCTCTTCCATCTGTTTTGCCTTCCTTCACTTGGTTTCCTATTTATTTCCTTTTTCTCAATTTTGTTTTTCTAACAAGTGATTTTTTATTTAGAAGTACTGAAACTGGAATTATGGTTAATTCTGAAATATATTTAACAATAATATTAATAAGTGACATTTATTTTCTGCTGATTATGTGACAGGTACTGGTACACATGCCTCATAAATAATACTTTACTGAATCCCCACCAGGATCCTGTGAGTTCAGCAACATTATTGTCGTCATTTCATAGCGGAAAGAACAGGTTTAGAGGTCAAATTGAAACTCTGAATTCTGACGTAAGGTACTAAGTGTTTAGCTATTAGCTAAGCAGAAAAAAACACGATTTACTGAGTATTACGAAAATATAAATGAAAATAAGTTTGTAAGTTTTTAAATTTCAGATGAGAATGTTATGGAACCTGGACTGGATCACCCGACGGAAGAACCAAGCGGCACCTGGAGATCTTGGAGGATAGGAGGTTTATTTAACGCCAGTGGGCTCAAAGGAGAGTGGTCTCCAAAGGTCTGAGCCTGGAGCACAAACAAAGGGGGCAATTTATACACTTCTACTTCTGCATATTTGGTACTTTTGGTGCATGCACGAAGCGGGACAGGGAGAAGGACTGCGAAGAGCCCCGGGGCAAGGACTGGGACTCTCTCGCTGGCTTGGCGGGCCATCCTAGGACACAGATTTTCCTTATCAAGAATAGTGCATTTTGGGAATGACAGACTTTGCTATAAACATGGCTAATAGCAAATAGAAGTAAATAGCTCCTTAGCTCCCATGTTGAATTGTAGAGAGAAATTTCATAGGTGAAATATATTTAGAGTTTTCCAGATGCAAACATCTACAGAAATAGGTAGAAACTGAATTCACAAAATTAGAATGAGCTGAACAATTATAGTCAATTATTTTCTGAGAGATTTATCCACAGAAACAACAAAAAGAATACACTTATTTGACTTATTTGTTGAAGTAGTACAAATGAGATCACAAAAATTATTGTATATTACTTCTTTTGTATTCTAAATATTGATCAAGGTTTTATACACAAAATTTCAAACAGTCACTTCTTTCTCTTTTTTAAAAATGTGTTTAGTCCTATGATTTTTTTCTATATACCTTTTGTTGGTAAAAATCGAACTCATGGGGCGCCTGGGTGGCTCAGTCGTTAAGCGTCTGCCTTCGGCTCAGGTCATGATCCCAGGGTCCTGGGATCGAGTCCCACATCGGGCTCCCTGCTCTGCGGGAAGCCTGCTTCTCCCTCTCTCACTCCCCCTGCTTGTGTTCCCTCTCTCGCTGTGTCTCTCTCTGTCAAATAAATAAAAATCTAAAAAAAAAAGAAAAAAAGAAATATAATCCCCCCAAAATAGCAAGGATTTATGTACATTTGTCATCTTCTTCAAGCCAATAATAATTCTCTAATGAGTTCGATTTTTTTTAAAAGATTTTATTTGTTTATTTGACAGAGAGAGAGACAGCGAGAGAGGGAACACAAGCAGGGGGAGTGGGAGAGGGAGAAGCAGGCTTCCCGTGGAGCAGGGAGCCCGATGCAGGGCTCGATCCCAGGACCCTGGGATCATGACCTGAGCCTAAGGCAGACGCTTAATGACTGAGCCACCCAGGTGCCCAAGGGGGATTATATTTCATGCTGAGTTAATGCTTTAATAATTCAGAATGATATTTTTATAACAAAGTGGTTAAATGATTATCTAAGATATGATTTGTGCTCCATGAAAAATCTATGAATTCATTATTGAAATTAAAAAGTAGGATTTTATTCAGAGTTTTTGTCTAAGTTTCCCTTTTCATGTCTGTCTATCCTTGGTCCTTTCATTTTGCTTAGGGTTTTTTTTTTTTTTGCATAAGAAATATTCTCCCTTCCTGTTACTCATCTGCATCCATCCTTCTTTTTCTGAAAGAATCAATTCAATGTCTAATTACAACCTCAGTTCTTATGAAAAATCTGAGGCTCTTTTTTATAGCTGAGTTCAATGGGTACTCATCCTCCTCTCTTATTGTCATAATCAAATACATGTCACCCCCACTTGTCTAGAGATCATTTAACCAAAAAACAAAAAACTAGGAGCATCAAAAAAAAAAAAAAATGAGGTGCCAAAATTTTCATTAGGTTTTCTACCATATCAGGAATCTAGGGACCATGGATAATACCATGTTATCTAAACACCATCCAAATGGTGAATTTTGGAATTCTCCCAAAATACTTGTTCAAGTATTTGCCATTTACATTCTAGTTCATCTTACGAATATTTCTTCTCATTTTTTCCTGGAACTTGCCCATCACCCTTGTTATGGATTGAATTGATTCCCCGAAGAGATAAGTTTAAGTCTTAAACCCCATATCTGTAAATGTGACTTTATTTGGAAATAAGCTCTTTGCAGACATAATCAAGTTAAGATAAGGTCATTAGGGTGGGTCCTAATCCAATATGGCAAGTGTCCTTATAAAAGAGCTATATTTGGACATAAATATACACAGAAGTAGAATGTCATGTGAAGACACACACACAGAAGGAGATGGCCATGTGAAGACAGAAGCAGAGATTGGATTACACTGACACAAGATAAGAAACAACTGAAGGTACAAAATGTTGGGGGAGGCAAGGAAAGATCCTTCCCTACAGGTTTCAGAGCCAGCATTGCCCAGCCAACTCCTTGATTTTGGAATTCTAACCTCTAGTACTCTGATTCAATAAATTTCTTTTTTAAGTCACTCAGTTTTTGGTACTTTGTTATGGCAGCCTTAAGAAACCAACCAACCCTTGACTTCAATCATACAATGAACACAAATTTATTAATATACCCTCTATTGAGGTTGATAACTGTCTTCATCTGTTGGGATACAAATAACAAAAATACCATAGACTGGGTGGCTTAAACATTTGCTTCTCACAGTTCTGGCAGCTGGGAAGTCCAAGATCAATGCACTGGCATATCTGATGTCTGATGAGAGCTCTTTTCACACAGTTATCTTCTCCTTGTATCCTCACATTGCAGAAAACAGAAAAAGAGAGAATAAGCTCTCATATCTCTTCTGAGAAGGACAATAATACCATTCATGAGGACTTCATTCTTATTACCTAATTACCTCCCAAAGGTCCCACTTCCTACTAGTATCACATTGAAGGCTAGGATTTCAACATACGAAGTTTGGAGGGACATAAACATGCAATCCCACGATCAAAATTTTAGATTATTCAATGGATTTGTCTCTGCCATTAGAGGACAATAGTAATGGTGCACACCAGTCCAAAAACTAGAATAGTCATCATGAATATGGATGCAAAAAGTTCATCTGTTGAAGCTCATGAATTTCATTCTCAGATTGACCTTTATGTCCTTATCATTACTCTACTCTATTTTTATATTCAACTCTAAGAAAATTAGTTCTTCTGATTCCCCTGCTCCATGGATGATTAGAAACAGCAAATTGAGTGGGAAGAAATGGATTCAAGAAATATAGTTAGAATAGGAATTATTACAGAATCATGAAGTGGTAAATTTAAGATCTGCCTTAGAATGTAAACTCTGTTACTATTAACTTTCTGGAGATTAGGAATTCGACTTAATTTTCCAAGATTCACTTTCCTCATTTGTTAAATGGAAAATCATAACACCATTATTATTACAATTAATGATGTAACATTTAACAAGTACCCAGAACAGACATATAGTAGGAATTATTGTCAATTCAGTTTTTCCTCATTTTATTTCATAGGGTGTACCAGTCTAGCAACACTGACTGTAAATAAAAAGCCTGATCATGTATTTTCATTCAGTGCTAAGCATGGAGTTGAACTTGAGTCTTCAATAAAATGATTAAATTATAATTAATAATTAGCAAAAATATATGCAATCCTTTTAAGAGCTTGTGTCAGATTTCTAATGCTGCTGTAACAAATTGCCACGAACTTTGTGGTTTAGAAGAACACACATTTATTACTTTAACATTTGGTAGGCTGGAAATCTGTCACCGGTTTCTCCAGACTAAGATAAAAATGTCAGTGGATCTGTGTTCCTTTTTGGAAGCTCTAGGGTAGAATTTTTCCTGCCTTTTCCAACTTCTTAGAGGCAGCCTGCGTGTCTTGGCTCATGGATCCTTCCTTCTTTAAAATGAACAACTTTGTCATTCCCTGACTTCCCATAGTCACATGTCTTTCTCTGACTACACCCAGGAATGATTCTCTACTTTAAGAAATCATGTGATTTGACCCAACTGGGTAATCTAGGATAATCTCCCTATCTCAATATCCTTAACATTAATAACAGTTTGAAATCCTTTTTGTCATTTAAGGTAACAGATTCACTCTTCCATGGATTACAGGATGTGGACATCTTTGGAGTGGTGGAGTGGGAGGTGGGAACATTGTTCTGCATACCACAAAATTCTTTAATCCCTACATGAGCTTGTAAATTACATTGAATATTCATTATATGCAATGGTTATTTTTAAGAAATTTGGCTAAATAATGTTGAATATTATTTTTGAAATCTATTCAATACTTGATAATTAGTAGAATCTCTGATACCCATTAATATTCATGTGAGTACACTAGACTCACCACATACCCACATACCTAGCTATTCCTGTTAGTGAAGCCCTCTTAAATATTATACTAATGTAGTAAATGTTAATTGCCTCTGTAATTCAGACTATTTTCTAGTTGGAGTATCTACTGCCTTTATAATGCTTTCCAGAGTTGTTAAATTTATTTAACTTCTTGTGCTAATTCTAAATTCCTACTCCATAAATGGAAATTTGTGAAATATATTACCACAAATGTCAAAGCCTCAAAATAGAAAGTAAAAATGAGGAATAAAAATAAAGTTGGCTAAGTCAACATATAATTTTTTCTAATTTTATTGTATTTATTATTTTTAAGTGGGAATAGCATTGTTGATTCTCCTACAACTTCAGAGTTCTAAATAGATTAACCAAAAAGTAAATCCACTAAGGATTTACACAATGCCTACTTTTATGTATTTGAACTCTAAGAGCTTTACAAACAAAAACAGGAACAGTAATATCTAGGTATAGCTAGTACAGTCCTTTTAAATCAAAGAATTAGTGAATGTTAAGAGCTAGACATAACTGAGTTCTAGAATTATTAGATTACGTCAACATAATTATAAAGTTGGATGCTAAACTAAATTGAATTCCACTTTGGACATACTGAAAAATTAGGGGAAGAAATCATACACTGAGACTGGCCTGACATCAAGGCATAGGTATGAACTCATTTACAATTTACCCAACAAATATTTATTTGGTGCCAGGCATTGTACTGGTTACTACAGAGTGGGGGATAAGAAAGATCTTTCAATGTCCTTCAGAGTTTACAAATGAACTAAAGCAAATTTGTCATATAAATATGCTTTTATCCCATTCAGAGCACTTCTACCATTTCACTGATGCCCCCGTCATTCCCTTTCCCTAATCAACTTTGCTCTCCTTAAACAATAATTCATCCAACTTGAGAGTTAACTCTAGCTTTTATTATCAAATGCATTCTTTGTATAATTCCACTGAAACTGGAAAATCTGGAAAATTAAATAAACTTCAAAAGTTTAGTGAAGAATTAAAAAATGTGTGATTCCAGCAAGATGGGAGATAGTTGGGGTAAAGAGGTCTATAATAAGAATATTCAAAAAGTACCATTTTAGGTGCCTGGGTGGCTCAGTCGGTTAAGCGTCTGCCTTTGACTCAGGTCATGACCCCAGGGTCCAGGGATCCAGTCCCACATTGGGCTCCCTGTTCAGCGGGAGCCTGCTTCTCCCTCTGCCTTTTCCCCCAACTCATGTGCTATCTTGCTCTCTCTCTCTCTTGCAAAAATAAATAAATAAAATCTTTTTTTTAAAAGGACCATTTAAGTATAGTCAATACTAATTAATCTTAGAATTGACAGATCTAGACCTTGTTTATTAAAATATGAATACATTTACTAATATAAAATGAGAAGTATGAGTAAATAAAATAAATATGCAATATTTATCCTAATTTCAATTTTCAAATCCTTGTGTATTCTCTTCTAGAAATTATGTTTCATTGAAATAAAGGAAAAGAAGGTAATAAGTTATCTTATAAGTGTTGACTTCACCAAATTGGGAGAACCACCACCATCACCACAACTACTACCAAAGAAATAGCTACGGACAACTCATTTCATAAAAGTAGAGAGTTGAGAATCAAATATTTTATTTCTATTAACTGGTGTTCCCTACTGACTCATTTTGTGAATTAAAAAAAAATCACTCATTGATAATGTGTATTTACATGCCACCTTTTTTTTTTTTTGAGAATCTAAAAAGATTTACTTTTTCTACTTCAGTTTTTTGCAAAGTTTAAAGAAAAAGAATTATAATGTCAACCACTGCTCCACAATGTTATAAATATAATCTGTTAAAACATTTTGATCATTTCTGATAAAGATTGCTAAGTATAAAATGCCATTATTAACTACACATTGATTACAAGATGCCCATTATTGAACACTGAGTTTAAAACTTAGAAATCTTCACTGCTGTTTTGAACAGAAAGTATTTGTGCAGAAAGAAGACATGCATTTTGAAACTTCAAAACCGAAACGTCAGATAGTTACAGTGCATTTATTTGAGCCATAAATGAAAGAAGGAAAAATGTGCATTCCACTTACACTACTCAGTACTTCCTCCTCACCATCTATTCTATTTTTTTTAATGCATTAAAATTATTCTTTGGGTAAAGTGTCCATTTAAATGATTGCTATGTTTTAAACAATTTTTAAAAATGTGATGGAATGGCAATTTCTCATGCTGTCCACGTGTTCTGGGCTAATTCTGATGGTTTAAGTGACCTCAACAGCAGGGAGAGTGACCATAGGAAATAGTACCACTAATTATAGGAGACCACAAAGCTTAAAGTCAGTAGTGGTATTTTTTCTTTTTCTTTTTCTTCAATTAAAGTAGTTTTTGCTATATTCAGAATGCAAGGACATGGATTGCTTTATTTCATTAACAATTATTTACTGAAATACCCTGTGAAACTTTCCCTTTTGGTCTACCTACAAATCATCAGTTGGCTATAGTACATCTTAAAATACAACATGGCTCATTGAAGGGTAAATTTACATTTAATTTCTTTGATTTTTTTTTTTTTTGAATTTGTTAGATCCTCTGAGGCATACTAACAAATAAGTGTTTTTATCCAACAACATTAAAATGGCTACTTTCTTTTTAAGGGGATCATTTAAACCAGGCCCCAAACCAATGTTACAGACTTTGATTTTAGGTCTCATTTTGAAAGACAAAAAGCAAAATAGCTGTCAAAGATGCAAGTAACTATTTTGTTACTGAGAGAATCAGTGTCTAAAGAATACATAGATCTCATTGTAGCTACACTATTGAACTCATTAACTTAAAAATATCAAGGTCTCTTTCTTCTAACAACTGTCATTATTACCGCTCTAGTTTGTAAAATAACACTTGGCAACTCTATGATGACATCTGAATGGAATGCATAGCTTTCCAGTCACACAAATCTGATAATTAAGATCCTCTTCTCTTATTTTGTTTCATTTATGATTTCTATCTCCATCTCCATTTAAATCTTTATTTCCTCCTCTCCTGATTACAGATCAAAGGGGAAATCTTAGCTATTTGGACTGGAGGGAAAAAAGGAAGATAAACAAACTTCACTCTCCCTTCTAATAAACAGCCCCTTCATTTATAGTGACAGGGAGGAGGAGAGTGGGGAGAAAGGTAAATATTGCTTAACCCAACAAGGTCAGGTGACAGGCCTCTTTCCTGGTTGATCATCCAGTTTCTCTTGCTAACACTACCTGGTATTCAGTTTCCTTTCTGGCATAAGTATCCAAATGCCAGCTCTTTTGTGGTGCTTGTGTGGGTGGTTCAGAGGGGATCAGCAGGCACCCTCCCATTACAAATATTGCTGATTTGTGAGACTCAGTGCTGCTAAGCTGAATTCCAGTCAGTGTTGATGGCCAATTATCTTTCCCGTGATCTTTTACTGCCAGATCACCCTGCCTGATGAAGCAGGTACCGGTCACATGGCTCAAGCTCAGATAATTACCTCATTCAGCCTAATCATGCCAAATTGTGAGAGTACAAGCATCTCTGTTGTGATACTCTGTCAGTTCCAGGAAATCTCCCTACTTATATCAGTTTCTAAAGGAATAGGAACAAATCAGTAGGTCTTTTAATAGTTAGTTATACAACATAGCAGCCAAATATCAATTTTCAATTGTTGCAGGTCCAACTAATTTTTGTAAGTGATTCTTAAAGACTCTATCCTGCTGGCTTTTGAGAAAATAAAGCAGTCCCTAGACTACCTCTCTCACTCCAGGAATACTGTACACCTAAACAGCTTCCACATGACTCTTCTCATTCTCTCTCTCTCTTTTAATATTTTTTTCTATTTATTTATTTATTTATTCTTGATGTAGTGTTCCATGTTTGCATATAACACCCAGTGCTCCATGCAGAACGTGCATGCTCTTTAATACCCATCACCAGGCTAACCCATCGCCCCATCCCCCTCCCCTCTAGAACCCTCAGTTTGTTTCTCAGAGTCCATAGTCTCTCATGGTTCGTCTCCCCCTCCGATTTCCTCCCCGTCATCTTTCCCTTCCTACTATCTTCTTTTCTTTCTTTTTTTTATTCTCTCTTTTCTTAAAGTTTTTATTTATTTACTTAAGTAATTGCTACACCCAATATGGGGCTCAAACTCAGAACCCCAAGATCAAGGGTCAATGCTCTTCTGACTGAGCCAGGCACCCCTTCATTCTTCTTTGAATAAAATGGGGAAACTGGGATTAAGTCTGTTGATTCTACTCAACAGTTTATATGGGCATGATCTCCTGGGATAGCAGGCCTCAAGACCATACTATTCTTAGAACTTAAAATTGACTTTGCAAATATTTATTGAAGACCAACAATGTGGGAGGAACTATTCTAGGTGCTGATAAAACAGCACGAACAATTTTCCCCTCATAGAGTAAAAATTCTTATGGAAAAAAAACTTAAGTAGATAAGGATAAGTGTTTTGAGAGTGGTATGTCTGGAAGGTTTTAATGGTAGTGGTACTGTTTAAAATATAGCAATTACTCCCCTCCAGCAAACCTCAGTTTGTTCCCTACAGTTTAAGAGTCTCTTCTAGCTTGCCTCCCTCTCTGTTTTTAATCTTATTTTATTTTTCCTTGTTGCTGGAGGGGAGGTGGGTGAGGATTGGGTAATTGGGTGATGGGCATTAAGGAGGGTGCTTGATGTTATAAGCACAGGGTGTTAAATGCAACTGATGAATCACTAAATTCTACCCCTGAAACCAATAATATGTTATATATTAACTGAGTCGAATTTAAATTAAATAAAATATGCAATTACCAAAAGTCATCTGGAAAGAGATTATTTGAGTAGACCATGAAGAAGGTGAAGGATCAGGGGGGCGGCAACGGGGTTACAGGGAAAGGAGGGTTCTAGACAAATGAAAAACCACGCGCAAACAGCCTGAGGCAGGAACACAGGAATTTGTTCATGAAGCTTAACATAATGTGGGGGCATTTCCGGTTGTTTGTTTGTCAACTATTTTCCCCAGTCCAAATGCAGGTGCTTGAGACTTAGCATCACACTGCTCCACAATATTAAGGCCATGCCAGTCTTGAAATCTTGTGGACATGACAAACTTACTTGAGCAGGATACTTCTGTTATTAACATTAATATCAAACCACATTCTTTAACACATTGTGAACTCCTTTTTTTCGACAGAGGTATAATTGGCATATAACATTATATTATTTTTAGATCCATAGCATAATGATTAAACATTTGTATATATTGCAGAATGATCACCAGCTAAGTCTAGTTAACATCTGCCCTCATACATGGTTATGTTGTTTTGATTGTGATAAGAATTTTTAAGATACATTCTATCAGCAACTTTCAAACATACAATGCAGTATTACCAGCTATGGTCACCATGCTGTGCATTACATACCCATGACTTATTTATTTTATATAAATAAACCCCTTTTATATAGAAACATGCACTTAAACTCCCTACTTCTTAGGATACAATAAATGACAATATACACCTGCTAAATGAGCAAATCAGAGCTATATCTTAGACCTGGAGAATTTGTATTGTGAGGATTAGTAATTTGACCATTTCCTCCATCAAGTCTCCACAACTGAATTTGCTCTGAATTTTTTGGACACTGTTATCTACCCAATGAGCCTCTTAAAGGATGGGCCCAAGCCACACACCTAGTAATTTTGTGCCATAAGTACTCAGTAATTGATACCTTTTGTAAAGAGTTTACTAATTTCCAGGCACTATGAAAAGCACTGTACATTTAATTTCATCTTAACTTTAGTTCGGTTTTAACATCTTCTAAAGACAGGAGATGAGATTTTTAGAAATTAGTGTATCACTGGAGGTTATAGTAGTATTGGGAAGGTATAGAGTCTGGTGTTCTGTTTTTTTTTTAAGATTTATTTACTTATTTTAGAGAGAGAGTATGGGCAGGAGGGGGAGAGAATCTCAAACAGACCCCACACTGAGCACAGAGCCAGACACGGGGCTCGAGATCAGGACCCTGAGATCAGGACCTGAGCTGAAACCAAGACTCGGACACTTAACCAACCGTGCCACCCAGGTTCCCCTAGAGTCCGGTGTTTCTAAAGAGTCTTGGATTTTATTATACACAAGTTAATCACATATTCAAAGAACTGAAAAAGGGAGTAAGGGAGATAATCTGATGTTCCAAAAAATTGGAGGCTTATACCATGGTATTTTCAGTGTTTTGTTCCTCCAAATATTTTGATCATTCCTTGGTTAGGTTTTGGGAACTTACCAACTTAAATCTGGGGAAAGTAACAGAGTTTGCTCTAAACTGGATTTGCCATTTGCTAGTTTTGTCACATCAGGCAACCTCTTTGAGACTCATTCAGGTTCATCATCTGTATAAGAGCAATAACACCTAACTTGTGAGTGTAAGGGGTAAATGAGAAAATGCAAAGACCTGAGCAAAAACATATTAAGAACTCAGCAAAATGTAGATAGTTCTATTCTTGGTTAGCAGAAACAAATCTTGGATCTAGAATCTAGAATACAAAATCAGATCTGCCTCATTCTAAAGCCTAGACATTGAACCACTGCACACAATGCCACCTACATAATTTTTCAAGCAGTTCACAGTGATCTCCTGGTGTCATATACATATGTCTATTTTTGCTTCACTTCTTTATTTTCTTGTGTCTTTTATAGAAAATAAGGGATAACGGCTGCACATAGGTGTTCCATTAAGAGACCAAGAGTGTTTATTGCCGTGTCTTGAAAGCATTCTCTCTTTTTGTTTTTAATATCTTGTGAAAAAAAACCCATTCAATAATCCAATCCCTCAGGCAGTCTCAACTTATTCAAATTCCTAAGGGACATTTTAAGGTGAAAATTTCACTAGGGTGTGTTTCTTTTAAAAGGAAGTGGTGAGGAGCAGGGAGTAGATTTCACCATCCATACTTGCTAAGACACCCACAGAAAAATAATTCTCACCATCCTTGGCTATAGGCTATAGCTTTTACAAATATAACATCTGATGATGGTTTATTTTGGCATTTGTTCACAGCTGGGAGTTAAGTTCTGAAGACACAGTAAGTATTTACTGGTTGTGGCAAAGGAGGGTAGAAATGGGGCAGATGGTCCTAATCCACTTATCGGTCATCTAAAGGATCAGTCATACCCAAGGACTCACTACCTAGGATTGGATACAAATGAGACAACTGTATTTCATACCGTGTTTTTTAACAATGACAGAAGATTTCAGGGAAAAAAAAAACTTGATAATTATTTTAATAAGTGAATCATATAAAACTGAGACCTTAGTAAAATTTTCCCACTTCAAATGCCTTTCACAGTTCATAAACTTCTGACACAAAAATAATAAAATTAGTACTAATGCAGTCTAAAGATGTTGATTTCAAATATCTTTGAAAGTAGAACTATTTTTCACATCAAACTTGAGTAATCCTATAATATAAAAAATAGATTAAATGGATGTTCCTTTAGAATAAGTTTATCTTATAAGTTCAAGTTTAAATCATGTGCATATGAAAAGTCAATTCATGAAAATAATGAGCCTATTGTGATGAATACATGTTAGTATTTTTTGTTATGGGTGACAATTGCAGCTTAATATTAGGTTTAGATTCAATTTTTTTTTTCCAGTTACACAATACTGAAAAACAGGAATCTACACAGACAACTCAGAGCAAAGAGAAGTAGTTCTCATAGTACTTTTGGCAACCTCGAGGTACTATTGATTTAAACAAATGAAGTTTGAAATGGAAGTAGATTTTTGTATTAAATGTCAAGATTTAGTAACTCCTTTAATTCCTATTTAATAACATAACAAAAATACTCAAAACTGACAAATAAGCAGAATAATTATATCCAAGTATTATCAATTGATAGTGAAAAAATTCTTGTTAATATCAACTAACGAGTGACAAAGAGCACACATCCCTGAGAATTTAGTAGTCTCTCATGTGCTTCACAGTGAGCTTCTCAGTACAAGTTTAGATGACGGAGCATACAGTCATCTGTCTTTAAAACAATTGAATACAAAATGCCACCCTTTCTTCTCCATTATATATTTATGAGAAATAGTATTATATGCACAGATATAGGGAAGAAGTCTAATTTCTAAAGGCAGCCCAAAAATACTCAGTGGCGTAAGTGAATGTTTACAAAATATTAAATTTGCTTTATAGATATATATCAGAATCAATTAATCTTTTCTAAACTTTTCACTTTTACACTTAATATGACTTAAAAATATATTTAAAAGGAAGTTCAAATCGGATTTGTGGGAACGCTGAACATCTGAAGAGCATAGTCTGAAAAACAATGCTCTAGTTCAGTATTATCTTCCAAGTGAAGCAACAGAGAGAGAAAGAGGGAGAAATCATATTCAAAGATATTTTAAGTCAGAAACTGAACAAGAATTGACATTCTCTGTACACTTATTTCAGCTTTTTTTAAAAAAAGTTTTATCCCACATTGCTTTAGACCAAAGGTTCTCAACTGACATGATTTTGACTCCAAATGTCTGGGGACATTTTTGGCATCAAAACTGTTAAGGGGATGGTGCTACTGGTCCTAGTGAATAGAGTCCTACTAAACATCCTGGAATGCACAGGACATCCCCTACAAGAAAGAATTATGCAGGGCAAAATGTCAATAATTCCAAGATTGAGAAACACAACATTAGACCACTAATGTTAAATTTAAAACATTTATCATTATGATTTTCTACTGGAAACTCTATAGAAAAATCTTGTCCCATACGTTCTTACATTATGTAAATAGGAGCTCAGAGTAATCCTAGAAACTACATAATATTTGATACTTAAATGTCTTTAAATGACAGAGATTACATATACCACAAATGTTTTGAAGTTTCTAAAAATGCTTGGAATAATTTCCATATAACCATGGAGTCTAATGATAATGCCATGTTTGAAGAGACAGAACAATAACACATAATTACCCCGTCCTTATAGAATATTTGCCATTTTGATGACAACTGATCATGCAGTTTCTAGGCACTCTATTCTGAAGCAAGGTCATGAACCTCCATACACTCTGGCATTTTGTTTATACAAAGGTTTTGACTTAGATGTATTGTATCAGTAACATAATTTACTCTGATTGTTCCCAACTTCAAAAATTATCTAGATTATTTGAAAATGGCTTTCTATGGCATAGGATATTTTAGGTTATTTCTTGCAGTATGCATTCTTGTCCCAAATTATATCTCTGAAAATAACATCCATATTATAGTTACCAGGGCCTTTGACATTTTTTTTAAAGTAAAGAACACTATCACCAACACTCTATAAGTGTAGTTATATATGATGAAGGTTTGTATCATACATAATAACAAAACTTCATAAATGCATATGCATGTTACCCTTAATAGCAATTCAAGAGAGACTCTCAGGCATCACTGAGCTATGGAACACTGGAAGTCAAAATTCACAAGTTAATGGCTTGCCCTTTTCTGACAGCACACCAGATTTTCACACTATAACTAACACTTTGCCTCATTCAACAACTGAACTGTTGACAAGGGCACTTAAGCTAGTCAGAAGAGTAAAAAATACCAAGTATATCAAAAGCTAGAGAATATGGAAGGAAAATAACAAATTAAAGAAAACAGTGAAGTAAAGAATTCTGGGCTTTTCATAATGCTGATATCAATTATCCCAGTTGAAAGTTTTCCTATATCATTTATGTTATATATTAAATACAGTATAATTTTCTCTGTTAAGGTATATGTTTTAAGCTAGTTACGGGGAAAAATTGATACTTAATACCAAATCTTATTTTAAAGGAAAGTTCTAAAGTCTTGCACTCATTATTGTCATATTCATTGTCTTTGTATTGACTGACTTCACTAGAAACACTGTCAATAAAGATACTAATATTTATGAAAACAACAAGGACATATTTTTCATAAACATTAAAGACATATCCAGAGCCATTCTCAGAAATGGGGCAACATTCCAAGTGGACTAGTGTGCGTTAGCTAATAAGTTTTATTTTAAAACCTAGCAGTCATTTCACCTATCTCAAATCAGAATATGTTCTAAGCCAAAGCCCATTTGCAATCCTGAGTCATTTGCTCTCAGGCTGACCAGAACATTAAAAAAGAAATAAATTCATGACACATTGACATATGCTTTGGTTTATGAATTTGAGTCTCCTGTCTTAGCTACCCATACTCACCTTACCAACCCACCTTACCAACAGCATCATTTGTTAAGAATCTTAGAGATAGATGGAAATTTGAAAAGTCAAATACTTCAGCACAAACAGAATACTTTAGTTTAAAAGTACTGTTGGTGTAGTTGATTCAAGAAGAGTAGATGATCCTTGGAATTCATTTATATGGAAAAGTTAATAAATGTCCATATATAAACATATTTTAATTAGAACTTAATATATTCAGTATTCTCTTTTTAAGTCATTCTGTAAAATAAAGTACCTTGAAAATGTAAACCAAATATATGATTTGAATCCTTCAAAGCCTAGTGAATTATACTTTATTTGCAAGCAAAGAAATGCATATTTAAGACCACCATAAAGTTCACAGTATGTAAGGAATAGGAAGGAAGATTTTAAGAGACTGAATTTCTTTCAATGCATATCTAGAGCTTCTATGTCCCGGGGGCCCTCTTATTCTATCTGCATGACCCTGGTTCTCTTGTCCAGAGCACATGTTTTGGTTCTTTAAAAATTACTTTTGTAAATGAACTTTATTCTATACAATTAATATTATTTCATTACCCCTTCTTTTAACTTTCAGACAACATGGTATAATGATTAAAAGGATGACCATATCTGTATTTTAGACTTGTTTCTACTACTTCACCGAACTGGGAGTTTTCCTCATCAGTAATAAACACTATTAATAGTGTTTGGCACATGGATTGTTGACAGACTAGATAATGATGTAAAGCAGTTAGCATTTCGCTTCTACATAAAAGGCTTAACAAATGATAGTTCTTACTGTGTTGGTTTGAAATTATTAGAAAATTTAATGATATTAAACAAGAATTATCATGATTCTAGATAAATGATAAATCCATTCTTTCATGGGGCTCCCAGTGTAAATGGAGAGAGCCTTCTTTTTTTTATTATTATTATGTTATGCTAATGACCATACATTACATCATTAGTTGTTGATGAAGTGTTCTATGATTCATTGTTTGCGTATGACAACCAGTGCTCCATGTAGAACGTGCCCTCTTTAATACCCATCACCAGGCTAACCCATCCCCCCCTCCCCCTCCCCTCTGGAACCCTCAGTTTGTTTTTCAGAGTCCATCGTCTCTCATGGTTCATCTCCCCCTCTGATTTCCCCCACTTCATTCTTCCCCTCCCCTTCTTTTAAAGACACACACACACATAACACCACCAAAAACATCATAAAGACTTCTAGAGCACCCAGAAAAGGAGACTAACTTTTTCCTGAAAGAATACACATATATCCTACTTTATTTGGAAGGGAAGAAAGTATTATGCAATTATTCTAAGGACCCAATGGAAAGTTATAGAATTATATATAATTGGTAACAAGGGCCACAAATTAAAAAGAAATTAATTCCAATCCTATCAATCTATGTAGCACAAAGGAAAATGGAAATGTTAGAAAGAACCTCTGGAGCCTTTAATTATAGAGATCAGCTTCTAACTACACTTATTAAGCATTATTATCATTAATTTAATGAGGAGGTACCAGAGACTGATACCAGATAGTGGTATAGTCTTTATTTTTCATCATATAAAATAAACATTCTAAGCTATATATAACTCCATATTTTGGATATAGGTTCATCTCAAGGATTTCTTATTTATTTATTTGAGTGAGAGAGAGAGGGTGAGTGAGAGAGAGAGAGCACAAGCAAGGGGAGTGGCAAAGGGAGAGGGAGAAGCAGACTCTTCACTGAGCATGGAGCCCAACACAGGGCTTGATCCCAGACCCCTGGGATTATGACCTGAGCCAAAGGCAAACAACTAACGGAGCCATCCAGGTGCCCCTTAAGCATTCTTTTAGTTATCGTTCATTCAGTACATAATCATTGAGGTTTTAATCTGTCCCATCTACTCTGCTAGAAACACTAAGAATTTATCAATAAACAAAATAGACTTAGCCTCTGCCCTTGCAGGCACCACAATATAAATAAGGAGAGAAATATTGTCCTAGAGATTATAAGTGTGTTCAGTATTAAGAAAGAAGTTAACAAATAAAGATTCTTTGGAGTTGAAAGAGACTATAGGACAAGCAGGGAGACTGAACAGTATGCAAAAATAATAATAATAATAATAACATATGGGAAAGTTGGAGTCAAGAGTGAATGTGGCTCCATTAAAGACCTGAAATAATTAGTAGATATTTGGTGAAGTTGTAGTGAGGTAAGAGAAGAAGGTAGATAACAGACCAAGGAAACAGGTTCGTAGTGAACTAAAACTGAGCTGAGGATTGTCTTAATCTCGGGCTGCTATAACAAAGTACCACAGACTGGTTTGCTTATAAACCACAGAAATTTATTTCTCATAGTTCTGGGGGCTGAGAAGTCTGAGACTAGGATGCCAGTATGGTCAGGTGAAAGCCCTCTTCCTAGTGGCAGACTTCTCGTATCCTCACATGGTGGAAGGAGCTAGAGCCTCTTTAATAAAGATACTATTTCCCTCATAAAATCTCCACCCCATGACCTAAGCTCCTCCCAAGATCCATCCTCCTAGTACCATCACATTGGACATTAGGATTTCAACATATGAATTTTGGAGGGACACACTCAGATTACAATGATTTTACAATTTATGTCATTCAGTTAAAGGTCCAAGATGATTTGTGTGAACGCAGCCTACCTGTTGTCAATCATTCAAAAAAATGCTTATTGAACACTTAATATTTCACAATATAACTGAGTTATATGCCATGGGTTCAAAAGGTTGGCAACAGACATGGGCTAAACATAGGCCTAAGTCAACCTGATGGAACTTACTTAATAGAACTACCATTTAGTGGTAAGAAAAATAATTAAACTAGTAATTATTATAAAATGTTATATAAAGGGGGATGCAAAGCAGACACATACTGCAGTCTACGAAGTATCATAGTATCCTAAGAACATGTATATATATTTTTTAAGATTTTATTTATTTATTTTAGAAAGAGAGAGGGAGAGAGAAAGACTGTCCAGGGAGCAGAGAGGGGCAGTGAGAGGAAGAAAGTGTCTTTAGGAGACTCCGCACTGAGCTCAGAGCCCAACAGGGGCTAGATCCCATGACACTGAGATCATGACCTGAGCTGAACCCAAGAGTTGGATACTTAACTGACTGTGCCACTCAGGAGCCCCAAGAGAATGTATTATTTAACCTGAAAAGTAAAGAATGTGTAAAAGATAGGAGGAAGGCTCTAATGAGAGAGGAGAGTATAACTGTTGAAGAGAAAGAGCTTAACACCATTCAAGTACTGAAAATATTTGAGTATCTGACTTAATGAGGAAGTTGAAGAGAAATGAGGCTGGAATGGTGGTTAAGAGTCTGAAGGATTTGTATTCTAATTTCTGTAGTTTAAATCTAATCCTAGGGTGCCTGGGTGGCTCAGTCATTAAGCGTCTGCCTTCGTCTCAGGTCATGATCCCAGGGTCCTGGGATTGAGTCCCACATGGGGCTCCTTGCTCAGCAGAAAACTTGCTTCTGCCTCTTCCACTCCCCCTGCTTGTGTTCTCTCGCTCGTTGTGTTTCTCTCTGTCAAATAAATAAATAAAATCTTAAAAAAAAAAATCTAATCCTAAAGACAAGGGGAAGCCACTGACGGGTTTTCAGAAGATTAGAGATACTCTAAATCTTTAAGAAAGGGTTGCCTTGTTGCTGTATGGAGAATGGAGTGTGTGTGTGTAGGCGGGGAGGCAGACAAGATCTGAGGTTAAGAAACCTGGAAGAGGCTTCTGCATTAAGACTGCCCAAGAATGCTTAAGATCTGATGGTGGTTGTGATGACAAAGGGGAAAATTAGAGGGTTATTAAGATCTACTGATGGAAGACAACTTGAGCAAAAGAGGAAGGAACCAAAATTCTAATATACAAAGTTCGTAATATCCAGACAGAGTTAGGCTTTATATTCCCTGTTTGATTTCTCTAAATAAAACATATATATTTAAATAAAGCATTTATACGTATTAAAGTGTATTCAACAATTATGCCTATAATTTGGTGTTCTAGGGACAGAAAAATTTATGTATATGTAAAATACAAAACATGATATATCATAATATGCCTACAATATGACATTCTTAAGACTATCCACATAAGAAAAAACAAAGAAAACTAAAGTCATTGTTAAGGGGGGAAATGTACTGTGGATGTGACAGTTGTAGACTATTGAATTGCTAAGGGTCAAAATTGCTAAAAGGTCAAAACTAATTATAATGGAAGGTTTTTTATTACAATAAATACCAAGGATGTAGTCTTAGCCAGTGTATGACATTTCAGTATCTCATACACTACTTTCAAAATCAAGTCACACCCATTTGCTTTCTTACCATGGCAAATATACGTAAGAATATTTGCCATTTTAACTATTTTTAAGCATAAAATTCAGTGACATTATTTACATTTATGATCATCTGTTATTTTCCTTATTTTTATTATAGTCATCCTACAATGGAAATTTCCATATATAGAGAGAGAGAGGGAGAAAGAGAGAGGGAGAGAGATTGAGATTTATTTTTTATTTTATTTTATTTTTATTTTTTTTAAAGATTTTATTTATTTATTTGAGAGAGAGAGAATGAGAGACAGAGAGCACGAGAGGGAAGAGGGTCAGAGGGAGAAGCAGACCCCTTGCTGAACAGAGAGCCCAATGCGGGACTCGATCCGGGGACTCCAGGATCATGACCTGAGCCGAAGGCAGTCGTTTAACCAACTGAGCCACCCAGGCGCCCCGAGATTGAGATTTAAATGGGTGTCTTCACACTGACATTAAAAGAAATCCTTTAATTCAATAGCCACCTTTATCTTCTGAGAAACAGATTTCTTTACTTGTTTCTTAAAGGTATTGACATTGGTCCACAAGCTTGTAAATTAATGACTGAGGAGCTTAAAAAAAATCTCTCTGGCTTCATCCTATGCCATAAGCAGGTAAAAGTACAAAACAAAAAAAAATAAACCCTGACAAAAAGGGGTGTGGATATTTGCAATGATCACGCTTGGGAAATTGTACCTACAGAGTCTAATACCAGTTGTGCCATTAACCACAACCAATAGTGTGATTTTGAGCAAATGACTCAATTTCTCCATGCCTCAGCTTCTCCATGTGGAAAATGTGAGTGCTAAATTAGATAACTTTAAATTTTAATTAGAACTAAAAAAAAAAGTAAAAAAAAATAAATTTTAATTAGAAACAAAATTACTAGGACATATTACATATGGAATATAAATTGTTATAAGATAATTTTATATGTAGTATTTAATGACTATACTAGATTCAGTTCCCCCTTTGCCTGGCTTGGCAAAGATCTTGAGCACATCAACCTTCATTCCCCACCTCTTGCTCACTGACATCTAACACTCACTTTATTTTTTTATTTTATTTTTTCTGTTTTCATTGTTGTACTTGGATTGCTTCCCATTTTGTAAAAATTTATTATGTTATGTTAATCACCATACACTGCATCATTAGTTTTTGTTGTAGTTCCATGATTCATTTTTTGTGTATAACACCCAATGCTCCAATCAATACATGCCCTCTTTAATACCCATCACCAGGCTACTCCATCCCCCCACTGCCTCCCTTCTAGAACCCTCAGTTTGTTTCTCAGAGTCCATAGTCTCTCATGGTTTGTCTCCCCCTCTGATTTTCCCCCCTTCATTTTTCCCTTCCTACTATCTTCTTCTTCTTCTTCTTCTTTTTTTTAACATATAATGTATTATTTGTTTCACCTAGCTACCCCATCCCTTCCAACCCCCACCACTCCAGCAACCCTCAGTTTGTTTCCTGAGATTAAGAATTCCTCATATCACTGAGATCATATGATACATGTCTTTCTCTGATTCACTTATTTCACTCAGCATAATACCCTCCAGTTCCAACCACGTTGTTGCAAATGGCAAGATTTCATTCCTTTTGATGGCTGCATAATATTCCATTGTATATATATACCACATCTTCTTTATCCATTCATCTGTTGATGGACATCTTGGCTCTTTCCTTAGTTTGACTATTGTGGACATTGCTGTATAAGCATCGGGGTGCACGTGCCCCTTTGGATCACTACATTTGTATCTTTGGGGTAAATACCCAGTACTGCAATTGCTGGGTCATAGGGTAGCTCTATTTTCAACTTTTTGAGGAACCTCCATACTGTTTTCCAGAGTGGATGCATCAGCTTGCATTCCCACCAACAGTGTAGGAGGGTTCCCCTTTCTCTGCATCCTCGCCAACATCTGTCATTTCCTGACTTGTCAATTTTAGCCATCCTGACTGGTGTGAAGTGGTATCTCATTGAGGTTTTGATTTGGATTTTCCTGATGCCGAGCGATTTTGAGCAGTTTTTCATGTGTCTGTTGGCCATTTGGATGTCTTCTTTGGAAAAATGTCTGTTCATGTCTTCTGCCCCTTGATTGCATTATTTGTTCTTTGGGTGTTGAGTTTGATAAGTTCTTTATAGATTTTGGATACCAGCCCTTTATCTGATATGTCATTTGCAAGTATCTTCTCCCATTCTGTCCGTTGTCTTTTGGTTTTGTTGACTGTTTCTTTTGCTGTGCAAAAGCTTTTTATCTTGATAAAGTCCCAATGGTTCATTTTTGCCCTTGCTTCCCTTGCCTTTGGTGATGTTTCTAGGAAAAAGTTGTTGTGGCTGAGGTCAAAGAGGTTCCTGCCTGTGTTCTCCTTTAGGACTTTGATGGACTCCTGTCTCACATTTAGGTCTTTCATCCATTTTGAGTCTATTTTTGTGTGTGGTATAAGGAAATGGTCCAGTTTCATTCTTCTGCATGTGGCTGTCCAATTTTCCCAACACCATTTGTTGAAGAGACTGTCTTTTCCCATTGGACATTCTTTCCTGCTTTGTTGAAGATTAGTTGACCATAGAGTTGAGGGTCCATTTCTGGGCTCTCTATTCTGTTCCATTGATCTATGTGTCTGTTTTTGTGCTAGTACCATACTGTCTTGATGATGACAGCTTTTTAATAGAGCTTGACATCCAGAATTGTGATGCTGCCAGCTTTGCTTTTCTTTTTCAACATTCTTCTGGCTATTTGGGGTCTTTTCTGGTTCCATTCAAATTTTAGGATTATCTGTTCCATTTCTTTGAAAAAAGTTGATGGTATTTTGATAGGGATTGCATTAAATGTGTAGAATGTTCTAGGTAATATTGACATCTTCACAATATTTGTTCTTCCAATCCATGAGCATGAACATGGAGGCAAAAATTCTCAACAAAATACTAGCCAATAGGATCTAACAGTACATTAAAAGGATTGTTCACCACGACCAAGTGGGATTTATTCCTGGGCTTCAAGGTTGGTTCAACATCTGCAAATCAATCAATGTGATACAATACATTAATAAAAGAAAGAACAAAACCATATAATCCTCTCAACAGAAGCAGAAAAAGCATTTGACAAAGTACAGCATCCTTTCTTGAGCAAAACTCTTCAGAGTATAGGCATAGACGGTACATACCTCAATATCATAAAAGCCATCTATGAAAAACCCTCAGCGAATATCATTCTCAATGGGGAGAAACTGAGAGCTTTCCCCCTAAGGTCAGGAACATGGCAGGGATGTCCACTATCACCACTGCTCTTCAACATTGTACTAGAAGTCCTAGCCACAGCAATCAGACAACAAAAATAAATAAAAGGCATCTGAATCAGCAAAGAAGTCAAACTCTCACTCTTTGCAGATGATATGATACTTTATGTGGAAAACCCAAAAGACTCCACCCCAAAACTGATAGAATTCATACAGGAATTCAGTAAAGTGGCAGGATATAAATTCAATGCACAGAAATCAGTGGAATTCCTATACACCAACAGCAAGACAGAAGAAAGAGAAATTAAGGAGTCGATCCCATTTACAATTGCACTGAAAACCATAAGATACCTAGGAATAAATCTAACCAAGGAAGCAAATAATCTGTATTCAGAAAACTGTGAAATACTCCACCAAAGTGTTTTAAGAAATCTTATCTGGGCATTAAAAATAAAAAGACACAGTGTAGAAGTGGATGCTGCTGGGTGCTGTCCAGATTTCCCTTTTCAGACCTTAAGACCAAGGTTCTCATTCTTTAGCTTCCAGGAGTGGTGGTAGTTGACAATTTACAAGGCCTACATTTGCCCTTTGTGGGGTTAACTATCACATCCAATGACTGGTTCCATGCTGGCTAAAAAGAATTTCTCAAAGCCTGAATTCAGAACAAATCTGATGGCATTGCCTGATGCCTCTTTTGTAACTGCAGTGAGATTCAAATCCCTCCTCAGCTCAGTCTTACCTTCTTTACTCTCCTTTAGGTTTCTTTTCCAGGAGCATTTTCCAGTAAGTCTCCTGCACACATCTGCATCCCAGAATTTACTTTCAGGGATGCCATTCTAAGATAAATAGTAAATTATTCAAGAGAATGTCAATGACTCCTAAAATTTAGTCATAAAAATCGAAAATATATACAGTCTTTGGTTTATTAGTAAAGTCATACACATTTTTTTTCTTTTTTTCTTTTCAGATCGCATTAACTTGTATTTCCCAATATTAAACCATATTGAGTAGAACTCAGGCTTTAATAATGTAGAGCATAAATGCTGGTGCCATGGAGCTCATCTCAATCACGAATATGGACTTCAATTGAAATAGTACTAATTATAAGTAAAGAATGCCTGGTAAGACTTCTATTTGATGGAGTCATGAAGAGAGTAACATTTTATTCTCATTGTTATACTTTTGAGGAACATATTCTGAAAGACTATGTATTTCTAATTTCATAAGTAATAGAACTAAGATTAATCTAAACTTTGCTTCCAGCCTTGAATAACCTAAGATATCTGCACCTCCCCTAAAACAAATCTGGAAATGGGATTTAGCAGGCATCTCCAAACTCCTAAAACAATTAATGACACTTACTGGGGACAAACATGTGCCTTTTGTAAAAACAAACAAACAAAAAAAACTCAGGTTTGAAACTTAAGAAATCTATGAGTTACCAAAATAATATTTTTTGAAAAGTAGAGAGAAAAACTAGATTGTAATAAACTCTTGAACTCTTGATTCTCTAACTTTTAGAGACCAACGGCAACATAACTAGTCTCTTTATACTCTGTGGCATCTGTGTGGGAATTATTTTTCATTTGTAGCATGATGCAGTGGTTAACATTGCGGGTGCAATTGGGTT
This sequence comes from Neomonachus schauinslandi, assembly GCF_002201575.2. Taxonomy (NCBI): domain Eukaryota; kingdom Metazoa; phylum Chordata; class Mammalia; order Carnivora; family Phocidae; genus Neomonachus; species Neomonachus schauinslandi. The sequence continues at coordinate 179,253,604 of NC_058404.1, forward strand.
AGGGGCAGTTAGAATGTGTCTTTTCACATTCTGCACACCCACCCAAAAGCTCTTTACTGAGTGGATGAGTGAATCTGGACAAGTGAACTCATCATCCTGTGCCTTGATTTCTACCTGCAAAATCAGAGCAAGAATACTACCACTCTTCCCAAAAGTTTGTTGTAAGAATAAAGGGCAACACAAATACTTTGGAATAAAGTAACTAATAATTTGATTTTATCAAGTGTCTCTTTTTAAAAAAAATATATATATTTTAGGTTCTAGCTAAGTGGGCCAGGCTTATTTCAAATACACGCCTATATATACATATATATATATATGTTATAAAATATGCTATAAATAATATATTTTTATAATATGATTTATAATATATTTTATATTACATTTATATAATATGTTTATATTATATATAGCAACTGATGAATCACTGAACTCTACCTCTGTTAATTAATTGAATTTAAATAAAATAAAATTATAAAAAAGAACTCTTTACATTTATAATCATGACCTGAAAGGTCTATATTTATTAAATTTATTGAGTTTTAATCTCTTCATAAAATTGTACAACAGTATTTCTTATATATCATAAAATAAAAAAAATTAAATCTCTTGTCAGTATATGGTTTGACCAATTCAACACTTAAAAAAGACTCATATATGTGTATCAGTTTACTTAAAGGATTTAGGATTTATTCTGGCTATGGCAAAATAGTCCTGGATTGATTTTTAGTGAAAAACATAAGTGTTCAGCACCTTTCCCATGTCTCCTTTACATGTGCACACACACACACACACAAGCTATCAGTTCCAGATATATATTTATATATAGAATATCTAATATAACTTATTTATGCTCTTGGATGAATTCCTTTGTGAAGTTTACTAGTAAAATTTCCTTTCACCTGAACTTCACTCACCAATTCTTCAGTATTAAAATGAACTGCAAGTACAAATATCTGGAATCAGATCAGTTTAAAGAATAAAATAGTAGCTAAAAGTACATACATTAGAGACAGACTACTTGGATTTAAATCCCAGTTAAACCACTTTATTATCTGTATAACCTTTAACAAATAATTTGATTTCCTTAGTGCCTAATTTCTTCATATATAAAATGGTGAAAACCATAGAATCTATCTTAATTGCTATGAGAATTTAACTCATTAATTAGATACTTAAAGTTTTTCCTATCACTCAATGTTAGATTTTATCAGCATCACATTCAATATCATGTTATTTTATTTTATCAAAGTTTAAAAAATAAAAATAGGCATTTAAATTCTCATTTTTAAAAAAGTAAAATTTTGACATGACCATTACATTCAAATTTTTGCTGATATAAAAGTAATTAACAAACTATGACCTATATCATTTTGCATTTTAATGACTTCAGTATTACTAAAACATATATTTCTAAATATTGTTCATTTTAATTTTAGAAAGAAAACAATCATAGGCTCCTTCATATCAAAAAGAGTATAAACCACAAATTAATATCCCAAAACAAAATGGTTTATAGTCATTCAGTTTATGGGATTTAGTCCAAGTGCAGCATAAAATAGAGAGAACAGAGGATTTGAGTAGTGAGTGACCATACCTTACAGTATCTTCTGAATTAACTTCGTCACTTCATTAGCATTGCTAAGAGACACAGCTCTCAAATTGCACTGATCAAAATAATGTCAAAACTTAAAAAGGATTATTTTTGTATTATTGCTGAAAAGTGGTCCCTTGGATAGTCTACATCCCAACCCCTGGAACCTGTGATTATTACTTTATCTGGCAATAGAATGAATTTTATTTGCTATTGCAAAAGAAGTGATTAAGTTAAAGATCTTGAGAGGGCAGTTTATTCTACATTTTCAAGGTAGGCCCTAAATATAATGACATGCATTTTGTAAAAAAAAAAAAAAAAAAAAAAAAGAGGTTAAGTGAGTTTTGGAGAGAGAAGAGGAGAGACGATGTAGCCACAAGGCGGAAAATACCTATAGACATCAGAAGCTAGAAGATCAAGGATTGCTTATTAGAGCCTAGGGAGGGAGCATGGCCCTACTGACACCTTGATTCCAGACATCCAGCATCCAGAACTATGAAAGAATGGTTCTGCTGTTTTAAGGGACCTGGTTTATAGTCATTTGTCACAGCAGCCTCAGGAAACTGATGGACCATTCTTCAACAACAGTGAGCACTGATAGCATCATAGATGTGAAAGTAGCGTGATTCCAGATGGAAGCTAACCTTACTTTAACATACCTAGATTTATTCTTTGATAGAAAGTATGCATGCAACCACTGCCACTATCACAGCTTATTTATATGTAAAATCTACCTTTGCAATAAAATATCATATTTCAATCTGGTAGCATTTAATGATACACTTACTAAGGCATGCATTCTTTGTTGTGCTGCTTTGATAACAAGGAAGACAGTCTACTAAAATAACCAAAATTAACAGGGCGTTTATTGAAAAAATACACATGGATATAATGAAAAGTGGACTCTATGACATGCAGCCAGGCATAAAGTGAAAAACTGAACCACTAAATCCTTGTGGAGATTACAACACTAGTTCTAGGATTGCAACTAGAAAACTGTTCACAAGCAAAGCCAGTTCTAGTGATCAACACTGGTGTTACTTATTGATTTACATTGGCTCCTTTGCCTCTTTTTAGTTTGTTTCTGTCTCAAATTCTGAGAACTCAAACTTGCATTCAAATTCTCTTTAAAAAGTAATTTTATTTATAGTCAAATTTTACTCTATAGTCAAATAATAATTGTTTTTTTCTTCCATAAGTAAATACCCTCAACTGACCAGTCATTACAAATTGTGGGTAGTAGTCAATCATTCAGAAAAATTTTAATGACACATTTGTGGAATTATTTTTATTTATTTTATTTATTTATTTTTAAAGATTTTATTTATTTATTTGAGAGAGAGAGAATGAGAGAGAGCAAGCACATGAGAGGGTGGAGGGTCAGAGGGAGAAGCAGACTCCCTGCTGAGCAGGGAGCCCGATGCGGGACTCGATCCCAGGACTCCAGGATCATGACCTGAGCCGAAGGCAGTCGCTTAACCAACTGAGCCACCCAGGTGCCCTGTGGAATTATTTTTAAAAATCTTATTTCCAGGGGTGCCTGGATGGCACAGTCTGTTAAGTGTAGGACTCTTGATTTCAGCTCATGATCTCAGCATAGTGGGATCAAGTCCCAAATCGGCTCTGCAATCAGTGCAGTCTGCTTGATATTCTCTTTCCCTCTCCCTCTGCCTCTTCCCCCTTTCTCTAAATTAAATAAATAATTCATAAAAAAAAACCCAAACTTCCTCATAAAAAAGGCTTATCTTCAAATTAGTATATTGCCAAATTATGGAGACTAGCTTATCACTATATTTTTCCCTAAAATAATATTTCTGAAATACACTGTTGGAAAAGATGGTAATTATATTCTAAGTATCTTCAAAACAAAATTTGGTGGCAAATAAAATAACAATATGTAAGGCATAATTTTCTAAAATCTGTTATAATAATTTGCATAAAAAGAAAAAATAAGAGCAAGTGTAAGATATTTTATAGTAAGGACACAATTTTCAAAACTTTGAATCCTTATTAGTTAATATAGTGCCTGGTGATTTCCAGACTGCTGGAATCTATTTGTCGTATGGCTGAGCTAAAAAAAACAAAAGCTGCAAGTGGACATGATCAAAGTATATGAAGTGAAAAATGGTAAGATGATATGCACACATTTTTCATAAAGGAGTCTATATTGAAACTAGAGAGTGGAAAGTTTAGAAAAGAGGGGATATTAATCTACACAAAACTTAGCAACACAATAAAAGTTACTATCCATAAAATTTCTTCAGTCATAAAATAGCTATACTTTTTATCTGAGATGAGATCATGAAAGAATGACTATTTAACAGCCTGTTCCCTGGTGGCCAAACCAGATAGAGTTCTGTTTAGACTAGACCATTGGCCTGGTTGAATGCAAATAAGTCTGACTATGAGCAAATGCATTCATTCATTTATTCACATGCAGTTAACTTACAGAGCTCCCTTATGTATCAGGTGTGCTGTTACTAACTACCCTATAGAACTGGAGAGGTGGTGAGAGTGACTGATAGGTAAATAAAGAGTTAGCTATTAATCAAAGTGGAAGATGTAAAGGCTAGCAAGCCTCTAAATCAGCCTGGAGGACATGGAGCACAAACATTATTCACTGTTCATAATGTGCTAAGGTTATTAATTTGTATTGCTTACCCTAAGTCTGGAGGAAGTATAGTACATAGTGCAAAACATGGGCTTTGGAGTCCAATCTATAGTTTTGAATGATTTAAATATTGTTTGAGATTACTTAAATATTGTAAAGGATTTCTTTTAGTTTTGAATGCTGGCTCCAGCAGCTGGAAGACATGTCCTCAGAAAATTTGTTTAAATAGCTGGGTATTATTTTACCTGTAAATTGAATATAATAACTGTATCATCTATTTCATTGAGTTATTTAATTGAGAGAATGGATGTGAAGCACAACACTGTACCTGTTACATTGTAGGACCTTGTCACATTTTGGGCTCCCAGAAAGCCAGCTCTGAGACAGAGATTAGCATTTAGGAAACGTATTAGGAAGTGTTTTTAAGATGAACACCTGTGGGAGAAACAAAAAACGGGTAGTAGAAAGGGGCCTCAGCCTACTACACTAGCAGGGGTGGTATTTGATACCCCAATATCAGCTAGTCACCAGATGCTGGCTACTCCTGTGGCATACACACAACAGCCTATTGGGCAAGATGGGTCTCCCACCACCCAAAATTCCTTGAACAGGTTAATGGCCACAAGGTCTTGCTGGCAACATTCCCAGAAGCTGGGGACTTAGTCTTGAAATCCTAGAGGGAAGATCTGAGAGGCTCCACAGGGGACCCACTACAGAATTCAATGGATGTTAAAATTATTGAGTATTAGGTATTGCTATTAAACTATCAGTTTAAGTGGACTTCAACTACATAAAAGTGAGTAAAAATGATGATAGAAATGCAGGAGTGCTCAAATTTTACCAATAATATCAGAACTAGAAATGTTAAAAAGATGTCCTGAAAACATTGATTCACTTTGACTCAACAATTACATTCTTATGAGTGTATCCTAAGGAAATAATAGGGAGGCACAAAAATCTTTAACTTTAAAATTGCTTGTAAAAACATTATAGTAGAAATAAAAAATATATAGCAGTAGTGAATGCATAAATGCTACATCCATTTTTAAATACATTATGGTAAATTCAAGGTCATTAAGATAATACTGTTACCAAATGTTTATTGACATACTATAGGGAACAAACTGAGGGTTGCTGGAGGGGAGGTGGGTGGGGGGATGGGGTAAATGGGTGATGGGCATTAAGGAGGGCACTTGTTGTAATGAGCATTGGGTGTTATATGCAAGTGATGAATCACTGATTTCTACCCCTGAAACTAATATTACACTATATATTAGCTAACTTGAATTTAAATAAAATCTTGAAAAAAAAAAAAAAGAACAATTTCATGGCATGCAAAGTGGGAAAAAAAATCAATTTGCAAAGTCTATATACTACATGATTTTTTTTATGCACACACACAAAGATTTATTCCAAGTGTCAATGATGATTACCTCTGAAAACTGGGGTTGTGGGAAATTATATTTTCTTTGTTTTACTGATTTGTATTTTATTTTCTTTCCATTAAATGAAACATAATATTCACATGAGACAGTATTTATAATGTATATACATAGTCTACAGGAAAGTGACAAAAGGAAAACATACACACTCACTACTAAACCAATATAATAATAATAATATAATGTGATATATTCTATATACTATACTACAGCAGCATAATAATGATTATAATATAAAATAAAATTATTATAATCCCAGTACACTTAAAGTGCCTAGATCATCTCATCAAAATAAGAAATATGAGCCTGGCAGAATACAAACAAAAATTTTAGGAAAGCTCTTAGATCAGCCTAGAGGTGATTTTGTTAAGGTTATATCTACTGAGGCTATAGATTTGGATTGTTCAAATTTAGAGGCAGTATGGTCCAGTGTTAAGAGTGCAGGCTCTAAAGTCACTTTTCTAGTTTTAGATTTTATTCCTCCCAAACTGAAGGGGTATTCCTTAAGTGCTCTGACTAGGAGAAGTATATAAAGAGAGTAACGTTCTTTAATTTGAATGTTACATTGCTCTTTGTTCAGCATAAATTTGTAATCCAGGAGACTAAAAAGATGGCGGAGGAGTAGGGGACCCTATTCCAACAGGTCTCCAGAATTGAGCTGGATATCTACCAGCTGAACACCCACAAAATCAGCCTGAGATGAAAGAAGATAGATCTGTATCTCTACAAACAGAATATCACAGGTGGTTGGTTTTGAGGTATGAAGCAGGGAGCCATGATTCTGCGGTCAGATATTGGAGGATAAATGGCAGCAGGAGGGAGACTGGCCATCGGGATCTTACACCACTGGGAGCAATAGCCTCCTGCACTGGGGACCAGGCACAGACTCGCAGACCACTAGCTACAGGGAAAGGACTTCAGGGCACTCCCCCGGACAGAAACCCTGTGCAGTGGGGCCAGGTGTGCAAACTGGGAGTGGCTGGCAGTTTTAGAAGCACAAAAGGCAGAGACATGCCCCGACCTGGAGGCAAGGACTGGGGTCATTGCTGAGGGACACACAACCCAGGACTGCAGTTTATAGCAGACAGAAACGGAGATAGTGTGGCCTGGAGAGCTCACTGAAGAACAGGCTGCAATCTGTCTGCTCTGAGGCAGAGGGTTGGAAATGGTCTCTTCTGCTCTGACTCTCAGAAGAGACGTGGAAAGCCACCAGGGGAAGGTGCCAGAGAACAAAAGCCCCCCCCAAAAATGGTTTTCACTGAGCCTGTTCCCCACCACAGGGGGCAGGGCAACTCTGGACAAACAGTGTTGCCTGACTAACAGCGTGGCAGGCCCCTCCCCCAGAAGACAGGCTGGGAAAACAAGAGGCCAGCAACCTAAGGTCCCTAGAAAACAGGTGCATCTTGTTTGGGTTGTGGTCAATAATTTGGACTCTATACATTCCCTCAACCACCCCTCAACAGAATGACTAAGAGGAGGAACCCCCAAAATAGGAAAGACTCAGAGACTATGATTTATGCCACAGATTTACAAATGGATTCAGATATAACTAAGATGTCAGAGATGGAATTCAGGCTAGCAATTGTGAAGACAATAGGTAGAATGGAGAAATCAATTAATGGCAACATAGAGTCTCTAAGGGCAGAAATGAAAACTGAACTGGCAGAACTTAAAAATGCTATCAATGAGATCCAATCTAATCTAGATAATCTAACAGCTAGGGTAAGCGAGGCAGAAGAAAGAATTAGTGATTTAGAAGACCAATTAATAGACGTGAAAAGAAAAGAGGAGGCCAAGGAAAAACAACTCAGAATCCAAGAACATAGAATCAGAGAAATAAGTGACACCATGAAATATTCCAATGTCAGAATTGTTGGAATCCCTGAGGGGGTGGGGAGAGAGAGGACTAGAAGATATATTTGAGCATGTCATAGCTGAGAAATTCCCTAATCTGGGGAATGAAACAAACATTAGTGTCCTAGAGGCAGAGAAGACCCCTCCCAAGATCAAGGAAAATAGGAAAACACCCCAGCATGTAATAGTAAGACTCGCAAATCTTAGAACCAAGGAAACCATCTTAAGGGCAGTTAGGGGGAAGAGATTCCTTATGTACAGAGGGAGGAACATCAGAATAAGGTCAGACCTATCCACAGAGATCTGGCAAGCCAGAAAGACCTGGCAAGACATAGTCAAGGTACTAAACAAGAAGAACATGCAGCCAAGAATACTTTATCTGGCAAGGTTGTCATTTAGAACGGATGGAGAGAAGCAGAACTTCCAAGACCAGCAGAAACTGAAAGAATATGTGACCAGTAAACTGGCCCTGCAAGAAATATTAAGAGGGGTTCTATAAAAGGAGAAAGACACCAAGAGTGATATAGAACAGAAATGTACAGGGACAATCTATAAAAACAAGGTCTTCACAGGCAACATGATGACAATAAATTCATATCTTTCAATAATCACTCTCAACGTGAATAGCCTCAATGTTCCCATAAAACAGCACAGGGTTGCAGATTGGACAAAAAGACAGAACCCATCCATATGTTGTCTATAAGAGACTCATTTTGAACCTAAAGATACATCCAGACTGAAAGTGAAGGGATGGAGATCCATCTTCCATGCCAGCAGACCTCAAAAGAAAGCTGGGGTAGCAATTACAAATTAGATTTTGAACTAAAGACTGTAGTTAGAGACACAGAAGGACACTATATCATTCTTAAATGGTCTATCCAAAGAGAAGATCTAACAGTTGTAAATATCTATGCCCCCAACATGGGAGCTGCCATCTACATAAGCCAACTGTTAACCAAAATAAGAGTCATATTGATAATAATATGTTAATTGTAGGAGACCTCAATAGTCCACTCTCAGCAATGGACAGATCTTCTACGCAGAAAATCAACAAACAAGAGCTTTGAATGACACACTGGACCAGATGGACCTCATAGTTATATACAGAACATTCCACCCTAAAACAACAGAATACTCATTCTTGAGCACACATGGAACTTTTTCCAGAATAGACCACATACTGGGTACCAAATCAGGTTTCAACTTATACCAAAAAACTGAGATTGTTCCCTGAATATTCTCAGACCATAATGCTTTAAAACTGAAACTCAATCACAAGGAAAAATTTGGACGAAATTCAAACACTTGGAAGCTAAAGACCACTCTGCTCAAGAATGTTTGGGTCAACCAGGAAATCAAAGAAGAACTTAAAAAATTAATCGAAACCAATGAGGATGAAAACACATCGGTCCAAAACCTATGGGATACTGCAAAGGTGGTCCTAAGGGGGAAATACATAGCCATCTAAGCCTCACTCAAAAAAACAGAAAAATCCTGAATTCACTAACTAACTCTACACCTTAAAGAACTAGAGAAAAAACAACAAATGATGCCTAAGCCACGCATTAGAAGAGAAATAATTAAGATTAGAGCAGAGATCAATGAATTAGAAACCAGAAACACAGTAGATCAGATGAATGAAACTAGAAGCTGGTTCTTTGAAAAAATTAATGGGATTGATAAATCACTTGCCAGACTTATCCAAAAGAAAAGAGAAAGGACCCAAATTAATAAAATTATGAATGAAAGGGGAGAGATCACGACTAACACCAAGGAAATAGAAACAATTATTAGAAATTATTATCAACAACTATATGCCAGTAAATTAAGCAACCTGGATGAAATGGATGACTTCCTGGAAACGTATAAACTCCCAAGACTGAAACAGGAAGAAAATGACAACCTGAATAGACCAATAACCAGTAACAAAATTGAAGCATTGATCAAAAACCTCCCTAAAAACAAAAGTCCAGGGCCTGATGGATTCCCTGGAGAATTCTACCAAACATTCAAAGAAGATATAATACCTATTCTCCTGAAGCTGTTTCAAAAAATAGAAACAGAAGTAAAGCTTTCAGACTCATTCTATGAGGCCAGCATTACCTTAATCTCCAAAGCAGGCAAAGACCTCATCAAAAAGGATAAATTCAGACTGATATCCTGGATGAATATGGATTCGAAAATCCTCAACAAAATCCTAGCGAATAGGATCCAACAATACATTAAAAGGATCATCCACCATGACCAAGTGGGATTTATCCAAAGGATTCAAGGGTGGCTCAACATTCACAAATCCATCAATGTGATAGAATACATTAATAAGAGGAGAGAGAAGAACCATATGGTCCTCTAACTGATGCAGAAAAAGCATTTGACAAAATACAGCATCCTTTCCTGATTAAAACTCCTCAGGTTATAGGGACGGAGAGAACATTCCCCAAGTTCATAAAATCCATCTATGAAAAACCCACAGCGAATATCATCCTCAGTGGGGGAAAGCTGAGAGCCTTTCCCTTAAGATCAGGAACACATCAAGGATGCCCACTCTCACCACCATTGTTCAATGTAGTACTAGAAGTCCTAGCAACAGCAATCAGACAACAACAACAACAAAAATATATTCAAATTGGCAAAGAAGAAGTCAAACTCTCTCTTTTCGTAGATGACATGATACTTTATGTGGAAAACCCAAAAGACTACACCCCCAAATTACTACAACTCATTAAGCAATTCAGTAATGTGGCAGGATACAAAATCAATGGACAGAAATCACTTGCTTTCTTATACACTAACAATGCAACTGTAGAAAGAGAAATTAGAGAAATGATTCCATTTACAATAGCACCAAAAACCATAAGATACCTCAGAATAAACCTAACGAAAGAGGTGAAGGATCTATACTCTAGGAACTACAGAACACTCATGAAAGAAATTGAAGAAGACACAAAAAAATGGAAAAACATTCCATGCTCATGGATCAGAAGAATAAACATTGTTAAAATGTCTATGCTAACCAGAGAAATCTATACCTTCAATGCCATCCTGATCAAAATTCCAATGACATTTTTCAAAGTGCTGGAAAAAATAGTCCTAAAATTTGTATGGAATCAGAAAAGACCCTGAATTGCCAAGGAAATGTTGAAAAAGAAAAACAAAGCTGGGGACATCACGTTGCCTGATTTCAAGCTATATTACAAAGCAGTGATCACCAAGACAGCATGGTACTGGCACAAAAACGGACATATAGACCAATGGATCAGAATAGAGAACCCAGATATGGACCCTCAACTCTATGGTCAAATAATCTTTGACAAAACAGGAAAAAATATGCAATGGAAAAAAGACAGTCTCTTCAATAAATGGTGCTGGGAAAATTGGACAGCTATATACAGAGAAATGAAACTCGACCAGTCTCTAACACCATACACAAAGATAAACTCAAAATGGATGAAAAACCTCAATGTGAGACAGGAATCCATCAAAATCCTAGAGGAGAACAGAGGCAGTAACCTCTTTGACTTCGGCCACAGCAACTTCTTTCAAGATTCATCTCCAAAGGCTAGTGAAACAAAAGCAAAAATGAACTTTTGGGACTTCATCAAGTTAAAAAGCTTCTGCACAGCAAAGGATACAGTCAACAAAACAAAGAGGCAACCCACAGAATGGAAGAAGATATTTGCAAATGACACTACAGATAAAGGGCTGGTATCCAAGATCTATAAAGAATGTCTCAAACTCAACACCCAAAAACAAATAATCAAGTCAAAAAATGGGCAGAAGACATGAACAGACACTTCTCAAAAGAAGACATAGAAATGGCTAACAGACACATGAAAAAATGTTCATCATCATTAGCCATCAGGGAAATCCAAATCAAAACCACTTTGAGATACCACCTTACACCAGTTAGAATGGCAAAAATTGACAAGGCAAGAAGCAACAAATGTTGGAGAGGTTGTGGAGAAAGGGAAACCCTCTTACACTATTGGTGGGAATGCAAGTTGGTACAGCCACTTTGGAAAACATGTGGAGGTACCTCAAAAAATTAAAAATAGAGCTACCCTATGACCCAGCAATTGCACTCCTGGGTATTTACCCCAAAGACACAGACGTAGTGAAAAGAAGGGCCATATGCACCCGAATGTTCATAGCAACAATGTCCACAATAGCCAAACTGTGGAAAGAGTCGAGATGCCCTTCAACAGATGAATGGATAAAGAAGATGTGGTCCATATATCCAATGGAATATTACTCATCAGAAAAGATGAATACCCATCTTTACATCAACATGGATGGGACTGGAGGAGATTATGCTAAGTGAAATAAGTCAAGCAGAGAAAGTCAATTATCATATGGTTTCACTTATTTCTGGAACAAAGGAATAGCATGGAGGACATTAGGAGAAGGAAGGGAAAAATGAAGTGGGGGGCATCAGAGGGAGAGATGAACCATGAGAGACTATGGACTCTGAGAAACAAACTGAGGGCATAGAGGGGAGGGGGTGGGGGGATGTGTTAGCTTGGTGATGGGTATTAGGAGGGCACGTACTGCATGGAGCACTGGGTGTTATATGAAAACAATGAATCGTGGATCACTACATCAAAAACTAATGATGTATGGTGACTAACATAACATAATAAAATAAAATTTTAAAAATTTTGTAATTTTTTTACATACAGTACTTATACAGACAGGGTTTTGTTTTGTTTTATATTCTGCAATTAAGCTGTCTTATTTTTGCAATTTAGTTTTTCAAATGAAGTATTACACTTTGCATTCACATTTATTAATTGTCATTTTACTAGTTTTAGCAGCCAACTATAAAAATAATCATTTTTTGTAACAGTATCTAGTATGCCCTCGATTGATGATTGATTGGTGGATTGATTATCTGAACTCTTTGCAGTCTGAACTTTTTACAAATGAGGTGCTGGAAAAAGGCCAGGACAGAGCCTTGGAGGCCATATGGAGGATGTAGTGAGACTGTCTCTACTATCTGCTCTTTAAAAACATGTCTCTCATCAACCCACACCCTCAGCTTCCAGAGGTTTCAGCTACAGAGGAAGCTGAGTCTCTCTCTGGGAATTGCCTTTGTCTAAAGGAGCTGCTGGTCCCAAGGTTACAACCTCTCCTCCAGAGCAGCCCACATCTATGACCGGTTGAAGTGGGATTAAAAAGCCCTGACCTCCTTGTCTCAATTCAGACCAACCCTAAACAGCCATCCTAGATTCAGGGCTCCTTGTGGAATCAGGCCGAGGCCTTGAATGCAACTGTATCACAGGAGTTCTATTTCCTCCTCTACTCAAGCCTGCTACCTTCACTCCTTAGAGCTGTCATTCCCCCTAAATAGTCTCCAGAAAAATCGCCTTCACTGAAATCTGTCTCAGAATGTTTCTTGGATGATCCAACCTAAGAGAACTCTGACTCTCAGTCTACTCATAGGCTCACATTTTTCATTTATAAAGATAATATCATGGTCTTTAATTACTTTAGTTAAATACATCCATAAAATTAAGATATGCACTTCTTATAACATCTCTCAGAAATTTTTGTTTAAAAACTCCATTACATGGTTCATTTAGCATGGCTTGTTCTTACTCAACTCTTTCTATTGCCTAGGAATCATAATTTTCTCTTTCAAAAGTCTATAAACCCTTTGCATCACCAATATGCTTCCTAGGGTGTGGTTAATGAGATCCAAATGTTTTTATTTTCATTTTTTTCTGAATATCAATAAAATATTTGCATTAGTGGCTTACAACATTACCATTTTTTATGACTCTCAGAAGCCACCCAAACAAATCCTGCAACCATAAGTTACTTGAAGTGCTACTCTGTTATTACTACTTTTAAAATTCTAAAATAATACCAGATGTCAATATTTTTTAGAGCATTTATTTGCCAGACACTGTGTTGAGAACTTTACGCAACTATTTCATGTAATTCTCCAACAGTTCATGAGGCATAATCATTGTTTCCATTTTGGAATTGAGAAAAACCAAAGCACAGAAAGATTAATCTACCAATTACATGCCTGGGATTTCAAAGTCTACAATCTTGACCACCAGTGCAACTCTGCCACTTCAAATTTTTTCATGTTTACTGGCATCCATTTGGACCCAAAAAATGGCACTTTGGAAAGCAAATAGGTGTTCCCTTTTGTAGAAGCTTAAACATATTAAATTGTCCATTCTTTTGAAACTCCCAAATCAATAGCTGGCTTTAAGAGTATAATCACTAGTCAGCCTTATCTTCCACTTCTCCCTTTTTCATTCTAGTCCAGCCACAGGAATTTTCTGGCTGATCCTTGGACACCCACACATGTTTATGTTTGAGAATTTGGTATTTTTCTGTTTCTCTCTATCTGGAGTGCTCTTTGCTAAGATATCGTTATGGGTCAACCTATTTCATGTCGATATTCATTCAATGGTCACTTTCTTAGACCTTGTCTAGCCTTTCAAAAAAACTTTTTCCTTGAAATTTATCTCCAGCACTCCCTTTCTCTAACTTTATTTTTCTTCCTAGATACATCATCAACCACTATTTTTTTTTTGTTTCTTTGTTTTGTTTTTGTCTATACTCCTGCAATAGATTTTAAACTCTATGAGGTGTTTGTCAATTTAAATCGGCATTAAATCTCCAGGAATTGCAATAGTGCATTACATAAAGTGAAGACTCAATATATTTGCTTAAAAATGCATGAATGGAGAGGAAAAAAAGTCATTGGTATAAAATCCTTTAGTGACAGAGTCACTTTTAAAAGAAGATATGTCAAGTAGTATTGATCAAGAATATACTTGAATGCATCATTTCAAAGAAATAATAACCCAGTAGCATTTATTTGGCACTTATTATATTTCAGGCAGTATTTTAGATATTAGGGGTGCCACAGTGAGGAAACTAGGTAAAATCCCAGCTCTCATAGTGATAACATTTTAGCTCACTCTCCAGCACTATGCTCGTATCACTGTGCTGTCTAAACAGGTTTTGGGGATGGGAATGAAGTAGATAATATACAAACATCATTGCTAAAGAAAATCTGTTTTGCAGCTACTTTTTTTTGAAAATATTTCTTCTTGGAAATAGGTTTGGTACAGGAAACCCATATTATCCGTTATTTTCAGGACTTAAATGATAATATCTATTGACCATCTAAACTGCAGAAATGCAAAAAAAAAAAAATATATTGTGGATAGTTTATTACTGTTTGAAAATGGCTCCACATCGAGAACCTTTCTCTTATGTCTCATGATAAAGTATAGCATTAAATGAAGCACTTACTGCATATATGTAATATATTACTACATTATCTCAAAATAACAATATTAAATGGAGGATTCTTAGAGAAATATGCATGCTGATGAAATGAACATTTCAAAGGAAATATTTTAAAAATTATTATTTTAGTTAGCAATATTCATACTTGCATAAACTTAGCATAATAGCTTAATTTAAAAATGTCTTGCATTTTTCACCCCATTTAACAATTTCTCATATTTTTAAAGGATAGTGTGGTGAATTAATGTGGGAATATTTGCATTATCTTATAAATAACATAAGCATTGTTAAACAGAGGAAGGAAGCCAAGTTCTTTAAAAATTTTACACATATCTATTAATCATTTGATTATGTGTCTTTTCATGCTCTTGCTGCATTTCTTCTTTATACTTGTAGAAAATGACTACTACATGGATACATAGTGAATTATTGCTGCCAATAATAAAATATGAATTTCCTTAACACAATGTTTGTATTAGTATATTTTAATAACACTTTAAATTTTTAAACCATTAAGAATGCCCTCTAATCTTGATATATTTAATAAAATAGATGCATAACATTATATATGTGTATATTTTATATACACATACATTTTAGAATCACTGAGTTGAATGAAAACTACTATAGAAAACATGTAATCCAATATAGACAAAATTGAAAAAAATTGTAGTAGACATAATAATATTAGAAAAATTTGTATTGAGGGGCACCTGGGTGGCTCAGTTGGTTAAGGATCTGCCTTCAGCCCAGGTCATGATCCTGGAGTCCCAGGATCGAGCCCCACATTGGGATCCCTGCTCAGTGGAAAGCATGTTTCTTCCTCTGCCCCTCACTCCACTCATTTTTTCTCTCTCACTCTCTCTCTCAAATAAATAAACAAAATCTTCAAAGAAAAAGAAAAATTTGTATTGAAAATGACCCATAAAGATATTTAGATCGACTTTTTCAGTAATATACCAAAGGTGAAATTAATTATTATCAATATCATAGAGCAATATCATAGAAAATAATTGCATACTAAATTGTATATTATCAAGAATTTGGAGAATATTGCCACTGTCCAAGAAAGCTTGTAATTTAAGTAGACAAAATTAAGACTGATAAACTTATTCTGGAAATAGAGGAGACAGTAAATCACCTGAGGCATCACATGCACAGCCATTGAATGTTATATGAATTAACAAAACTGATGGTACTTTCTTATGATTCCAGTGAAGATCTGAAGCTCATTAGCAAAAGCAGTGCACAATGAACAGTGGTGAAATATTAGCAATAGTTTACAAATAGATATGACTTTAAAGTTTGAAAGTTAACCTTAACTTTGAACAAGTAACTCAATATCTGCAAATATTGTGAAATGGGGACTATTACAACCTCACAGTTTTCTGTGATATTAAATTAAGTAATGCATATGAGTGTACCTAACAGAGCCAGATAAAGATTAACTATTGACTAAATTTATCATTACTATCATTATATCCACTCGATGGATAAGAAACCCTGTTCTTGCCCTTGTGAAAACCATAGAAGAACACATTCTACACTAATCCTCAAAGTCCTCCCCTTGGATCAATAAATACCAGTTGCAAACAGTGACAATTTGCTTGCTAATGCACACTTTATTGGCTCAAATATTGCACTACGATCTTTATTTTAAGGTCTTCAGATGAATAAACTGAATAAGAAAAATTGGAAATATAACTTTAATAAAAGTTACATAAATGAAAGGTTGGACTTATTTAATGCAGAAGTATAAAAGAATTTTGAATGTGGGGCAATGTAATATGAGTAGCATTGGAAAAGGTGAACCTAGAGGTAGGCTGGTAGATGGAATGACAATATGAAATACTAGAGAAAAGAAGACTACTTAGGAATTCAGTACAATTGGGTAAAATTATTAGGATAAGGATTTGAAGCAAACTTAAAGTAACAAGAGTAAAGAAAGGTAAAATAAGAAAAAAAAATAAAACAGCTAATAGGGAATAATAAAAAAAAATTAGTGGTAAGTCATTGGTAGGGTGAGGGGTCAAGCAATAGTCACCATTCATGCATTGAATATATTAATATATGTTTAAAAAATGACAGAAGAGAGCAGAGGACTCATCTTTTGTGATGACTCACCTGGATGAATTATTTATTTCTAAGAAAACAGTGAAGGAATTTTTTACTGAATTAAAAAAAATGGAAGAAAGAAAAAAGCATACCAGCATACAAATTTTCAAAATTACATAAAAGAGCAGAAAATTAATGGGTGTAGAAATTGTCAGTCACACGTGGTCACCTACAATAAATTACTTTGCCTTTATTCTGATACATCATTTGAGGTTTTAAAGTCTTCCTCTATTCACTAACTGTTTGCATGCAATTCAGTTCAAATATTCTGTCATTTCTAAGTCAAAATGCTATGGTATTAAGTGCACTAAAAGGCACAGAGAAGTTGGTAATAATTACATTAAGATAGATAAAAAAGAGAAAACTAAAGGCTGTGACAGTTGAAGACTGGTCCACATATCTGATTTTGCCTGAAATAATACTCCTATATAGGAAACAAAGAAGCAGACATTTACCATATGGCATAATTTCAGTGATACAATGGATTTATTCAAAATCTCTCTCAAAATTAGAGATAGCAATGAAAAATTTAAAACCCAGTTCTTAACAATTAATTTCTTTGGTTACTATTTTTTTTACTTTATTGTTTAAAAACTGAGTACCCTATTGTAAGTGTACACCTCATCAACTGCTGGACTTTGCAGGGGGTAGGGGAAAACAGGAACAGAAATTGTGCTGTAAATTCCGTTCTAGACAAACTAACGTAGGAAGATAATCTGAAGCCCAAATGCAGGGTTCTATAGCATTAAAATGCTGTAATAGAATGAGACAAATATAGCAGCATGTGGCAGGTGAAGAGCTCACATTTATGAAAGAGACATAAAATTTGCCAGAACTTTTTGGAACAAAAAATAAATAGCAAATGAAAAGATGAGAAAATAGTATCTCAAAACCTCCTTGTGTCTCAGAACTGATAGCTTTTTCTTTCTTATGTGAAGAGCAGTGTTTTCTATATTTTGTGCATTCTCTGAAAGTCAGGGAAGGACTCTATGTTTCCCCTTTTCTAGGCCACTCTTTATCTCCTGCTTCCAAGCAAAGATAACTCATGTCCCTTAAATTGTAAAAGATCGGAGCTACTTTCTTTTATTGTTAGTAAGAAAGAAGAAAGAAAAGAAAGGTAGGTGTGTTTGT
This sequence comes from Neomonachus schauinslandi, assembly GCF_002201575.2. Taxonomy (NCBI): domain Eukaryota; kingdom Metazoa; phylum Chordata; class Mammalia; order Carnivora; family Phocidae; genus Neomonachus; species Neomonachus schauinslandi. The sequence continues at coordinate 179,271,629 of NC_058404.1, forward strand.
GGGGGGGGGGGGGCATAAACCAAGGTAAGAGAAAAAGAGGACAAGGAAAGAAGAAAACTGTGAGGAAAAAAAGAATGGGCAACAAAAAAGAACAATTTAACATTGTTTTGTTAGCTAAAATATAGAATATAGGATGTAGCAGAGGAATTAGAATTCTTTGAATTGACCACTTCACTTCAGAAGAGGAGACGGAAGGCTTGAGATGTTAACTGTTGTGGTTGGTATTCATGAGTTCATTCATCAGGGTTTACTTAGTGCTTAATACATGCCAGGTTTTTATCTAAATGCTATGACACATCAGCTAATAAAACAAAATCCCTGTTTTCAGGAATCTTCTTCACAAAAGTAATATTCCAGTGCAGACCTTCCAATTCCCAATTATTCCATTCAAGCTCATTACACTCATGCCCTCATGAAAATAATTTCACTGATGCCATGAGCCTAGGTATAGTTTTGGAAGACGTTTCTGTATTTAGCATCTCTTCATGCTAAGAATCACTGGTCCTACAAGTAGTTGTTAAAGCATCAAAATATTAATTAGATGTTTATACATTTTTGTTCATAATATATACTGAAGGGGCGATTTACTCATCAAAAAAAGAATAAATGACTTGTGGTTGGAGGATAACAACAGCCAAGGCATCACTCTTAGGAAGTTATGTTCTTCTCTGTTTATTCTTTCAATCTTTTAGAGTGTCCTCATTATTCTGACAAAAAAAAAATACCCTTAATATAGTTACAACATATAAAAAAATGCTTAGGATAAGATAAAGGCCAAATGAGAGAGCACTTCAGAGTAGTTGGAAATAATGCATATGCAAAAGAGATGGAAGGACTGCAGAAAATGCTACATTTTTACCTGTCTTGATTGGCATACATGGAGGAAAGTGAGTTGCTTGGGGCTCATCCAACCATGGTATGCAACACAAAGGTATTCCAAGTGATAGTCTACAAGCTGGACATCTTGTCACTAGAAACCTCTGTTAATTGTTGAGTATGTCTGTTTAGGATTATATTGTTGAAATATAACTTTTTATAGTGCATTAATTTGGTATGTTTTTGGGGCAAAAAATCATTCTGAAAAAAAAGAATCATTGCCTGCGAAGAGATTAAAAACAAAAGATTTAGGAGCAGTTTAGCAAAAAAGCATGAACTGAACAGTCATTTGTCAGGGAAGTTCAATCATTCTCTTGAATTCACCTTTCTTTTCTTCTTTATCAGTATTTCTGCGTATTCCTTTTTTTTTTTTTTTTTTTCCCTTGAGCAAGTGTCTGTCTATTCATCAAGGTCAAATTCAAATGTTAACATATTGTGAGGATGCTCTTACTTTCAATTCTGCCTTACATTGAAACTCTTCCTCTCCTGCAATCCAAATCTTCCACACTAACTTTTTTTTTAAAGTTCTTAAGGTGACTGTGGCTAAACCACGGCACGTTTTCCTTGTCTCACTCCCTTTCTGCCTATAAACACCTTCCATTTTGTATAGCTCTTTAGATCTCCTTTCTATTTGCTAGATGGGATGCTGCCCCATTCATGAGTTGTTGAATAAAGCCAAATGAATTTTCAAATTTTACAGTTGAATTTTGTTGTTTAACAGGAGATACTACTGATAATTAAATCAGAATAAGACACTGCTGACGATGGCAGGCTCAGACAAACCTGGGCATCTAATCACCCGAAGTGTAATGGAATGAGTGCTAAATTATGAGTTAAAATGTATATAAATCCTAATCTAAATGCAACACTACTCATGTAGGGAACTTCTGGAAAATAAGATAAATGATTTGGGGCTTAGTTTCAATTTGTCAAAATTGGTTTAGATATATTTATGGAGGAGGTAAGAAGGGCTGAAATACAAGTATCTTGCTACTTTTCTAAGATTATATGAAAACAAAGAAGATAAAAACTCATTTTTCTCCCCTCTTTTCTCCCCACTGCCCAATCCCCGAATACAAATAAACACTCAAACCTCATTCAAAGAAGCCAGGTGCTCTCAAGAACAGATTTTGGAGCCATATTTCCTGGGTATCATTACTTACTAGCTGTGTGACCTTGAACAATTTTATCTTGCCACTCTGTGCCTTAGTTCCCTCCACCATAAAAATAATAATAACACCCGATAGCAGTGATGTTACTTTATTTAGAGTGTTTGGAACAGTGCCTGGCTCACTGAGAATGACTAACATTGTTATGTATTTATTTGTTATTATTTATTTTTCTCATTAGGGTAAAAGATACATGAGAAAGAATCATTTGTCAATTTATTTACTGATATTTTTCTAGGCCCTAGAACAATATCTGGCCTACATATTTGCCTAATTAGTACACGAATAGAGAGAATAAAGTTAAATAAATAGAAATCGACACAAGAGGAAATTAACAACAATTAGAATTAAATAAGATAACACTGAGAGGAAATATGGAAATAAGAAAATGAGAAGGGTAGATTAGAGAAAATTCACCTGCACTGTTTTGAGTTAAATTAAATTGGTCTTTGAGTGTTACTCATTTTGTGCCACATTTATACATCCATCTCTTTATTTAGTATTTCACTTGGTTAAGGCTCATTGGCTTTGGCTTATCAATGAGGCGAAACAAGTGGCAACCAAGATACTCTGTTTGAAAGCATGCCGTATAATGCAATTTAGATAGGACCATATCAATAATTAGGAACCTAGATTGATTTCTTGACTTTACTACTAGCAGTTACTACATCACTTTACCTTTCTCATCCTTAGTCTTCTCGTGAATGGAATAAGGAAATTGGAGTAAGTGGTTCCTATTAACTTTCTAGTTTGATAAATTGCATTTTTGTGATATGCTCTGGCTTTCCTCTGAATGTTTTTTATATACCTTTGACTTCTCTCTGTCCTCAAAAGGCACAGGCAGAAGGGATCTAAGTGATGTTAATATTACGGTAAAAATACCATAATTGCAAAGATAAATATAATTCACAAAATTGTATGCCATACATGTGTATTCATGATAGTTGAATTTTCTGCTATTGGGGTTAGCATTGGTAACTATTTGTTATCTTGTACAAACAAATATGGTGATATAAATTGCTGTTACTTGATAGGAAAGACAAATGATATGAAAATGAAGCAGTGAAAGTAAATGAAGTAAAGAAAAGAAGGGTACCAGATAAGATTAAAAGTGGGCAAACAAGAGAAAGGAAAGACTATAGCCATCATTTATATATATATCCTACAGCTTCAAAGTCTTTCTGATTTTATGGATAAACAAAAACTGCTTCCTGGTAGAAAGAGGGAATGGAGAAGGGTAACAAACTGAATCCTGAACTGATTTTTAAAGTGGACAGCTAATTCAGTTAAGATGTGTTTTCAAGTTACAGCATATCTGAATAATTTTGGCTTAAATAGTAAGCACTTGTATGTTTTCCTTAACAGAAATTCTAGAAATAGGAAATATCATAAAGAGTGCTTTGGTGATGTAATGAGGACTTTTTTGTTCTGCCCAGTATGCTGGCTATTCTGTGTTCATAAGACGTCATTAGAGTTTCAACATTTTGTCCTCAGTCAACATCTGAAAGCAGCAAGGACGAAGTATGCTACTCTCTATTTTTATCAGGAGGGATATTGTTTCTCAAAGCCTATAGTATTGTCTCCCTATGGTTTTTTTTTAAGCCAATCACTGGCAAATGAAGCAGTTTTGACGGAGTATGCTTCACTCCCTGTATTTAGGATGTCATCTTCTCTCAGGACATTGGCACTCCTTATTAAAATATGTGGGGCTTTCTTAGCAGAGAAGTGGGCTGAGGGACAGGATGTTGGGAGATAGTCCAAGTGTTTTTATTTGTTTTTGTTTCCCACACATCCTTAAAAGCTCTAAACAAGGCCTGCATTACCTGTGGCCATCACATAAGATTATGGTCGATTTCTAATAACCTTCACCACTCATTTTTATACTATTTTTCCCAGCCTTCTCTCCTTGCAGGGGCTGGGGTTGGGAAGATAAAGCCCCTTCTGGAATGGTTTTGCTTCAGGTTTTTGTATGAATAAATCTGATGACCACACATGGAAACTCATTTTTGGACTCACTATGTGGTGGTGCACTTAATGCTTTTTATGACTTTTAATTACCATAACTGATGGATTTTGTTGGTCAGGACAAAATGAAGAATAAGAACAAGTGGGTACAAGTCATTTATAAAGAATTTTAGGGGGGAAAAAAAGTCCTGCTTTTTAGCCATATGTTTATCAATCATTTTCCTTATGAAAGTGTTTTGGGCAAATACGGGGCCTTCATTACCTTTTGTCCAACAATGATACTTGCCACTTCCTCCAAATAATATCATTAACATTTAATGAGATTATATATATATATATATATATATATATATACACATATATAATGTAAAAGATTATATATAGCATATATAATATATACATACAACAACAAATATAGCTCTGTAGTGGTCCATGGTGAGTCCTACAATATTGTACATGCCATATTATTATTATAATGTTTTATTAATGTAAGCTAAATGTTTTCTACATTTTAACATCTATGAAACTGGGATGTTTACTTTACTCGATGATCTCTTACAACAGTTCTTGCTTATTAAAAGTTATTGATGTCATTTCTTATCACTGGTTCATGGGTAAACCAAGCTGTTATTTCTAGTGTTACAAGTGGACACTACAACTGTTTTAAGTTTCTTGAACAAACAAACCACTTAAAGACCATTTGAGAAAGAAATATGATTCCTGGTTGTTATTATCTGAAAATCCTACATTGATGCTCTTTGGTAAAATACAGAATATGTCAGCATCAATACTAGCAGAATGAATGTCATCACAGTGTAAGAAAATGTGGAGACATTTTCCTGATGGAACTGAGGACCATATCGTGAGAAAAAAAAACCTGAACCTAGACCATTCTTCATCAAAAAGAGTTATTTAGACTAGTTGAGCTTTGAATGCAAAGATTTAGGAATACTTTAACCAATGTGCTTTTCTTCTATTTTTCTTTGTATGCACATATGAATAATATATGGCATCACTAAATACATCTAAAGAATTCTTCTGCATGTGTTATGATGAGTTATATGCAACTAATGAATCGTTGAACACTACATCAAAAACTAATGATGTACTGTATGTTGGCTAAGTGAACATAATAATAAAAAATAAAAAATAAATTAAAAAAGAATTCTTTCAACAAATATACAAAAAAACTTGGGGTGCCATTTCTTAAGTTTTTTTTTTAAATGACTCTTTAAAACAGCATATAGAAAATAATTATTGAATTATTGAATACCAAGAATGGTTATAAGTGGGGCACCTGGGTGGCTCAGTCATTAAGCATCTGCCTTTGGCTCTGATCATGATCCCAGGGCCCTGGGATCTAGCCCCTCACCAGGCTCCCTGCTCAGCGGGAAGCCTGCTTCCCACTCCCCCTGCTTGTGTTCCCTCTCTCGCTGTGTCTCTCTCTGTCAATAAATAAATAAAATCTTAAAAAAAAAGAATGCTCATAAACCCTGAAGATAGCATAGAGAACAAGCCAGAGAATAGAAAATTCATAATCTTATGGAACTTATATTCTAATAGGGAACATAGGCAATAGACGAACATGTTATATAATTACTGGAAGTCATAGATGTAATGACAAAATATAAGAGCATGTGGATAAAAAATGATGAAAGTAAATATAAAAATGTAGTTTGAGAAGGCCTCTCTGAAGAGGTGAAATTTATACCAAGAACTTAAATGAAGATTCATATTAACATGAGTGTTAAAGTTCAGATTTACCAGACTTTTTAAGGCCAAGGATCCCTTCTTAATTTTTTCTTAGTTGATTATTAAATGTATGAATTTAGTCACATTTACACTGTTTTTAAATAAACTTGTCACAACTTTTGATTTTTAAACTAAAAAATCAATAGTGAAAATCTTTCTGAAATTCTTCTCTTACTCTGATGTCAAACTTCTGAAAGACTGAGACAGTTGAAATTTAAGATAACACAGTGTTAATTTGCTGATAATGTTGGTCTACTTAGCTAATATTTTACATTAATTGGAGTATGTGCTAATGTCATTCATAATATAAATGTACAAATAATGATGTGTTTCTAGATATGCCATTTTCTTTTTAAGGAGTATTTAAGGGTGGGGCGCCTGGGTGGCTCAGTCGTTAAGCGTCTGCCTTCAGCTCAGGTGATAATCCCAGGGTCCTGGGAGTGAGCCCCACATCGGGCTCCCTGCTTGGCGGGAAGCCTGCTTCTCCCTCTCCCACTCCCCCTGCTTGTGTTCCCTGCTCTTGCTGTCTCTCTGTCTGTCAAATAAATAAATAAAATGCTTGTTTTTTTTTAAAGGAATATTTAATGGCGCCAAGTTTCTGTTTCACTGTGTGTGTGTCTGTGTGTGTGTGTGTGCGTGTGTAGGGACTAAATTATTAAATATCAGGGGCTATTGTTAACTATTAGAATTATTTATATTCTTAATAATACAGAAGTATTCTATAAAAGTAAAACGTTTGTTATTAATTTTTTGCTTTTTATTAGATCACAATAAATTATTAAATAAATAACAACATAACAACTATATATTCTGTTAACTATATAATTTCTTATAACTATATAACCATACTATATAATTTATTATCAATTATATTTTTTAGATTTAATTTCTAAATAATTTTAAGTGTATTCACAAGTTTTATTGTTTGAAATATAGAAAGATTATCATTGAATATTTAGAAAAAGCAGATGAGAGTAAAAAAATAAATTCTTAAGTACTAAGTAATATACAAATTGCATGCTGTCATGGTAACCCAGAGTTACTGGAATATCTTACAGAATGGCAGACACAGCTTTAATACATATGTTTCAGGATTTTTGCTTTATGTGTTGACATTTTATGGATTCAACTACAATCTCATTCATGTCTTTCTATCTAATGAGTGATACAGATGACTGATAATGAATCAAGTATGCTATTGTAATATAATCTCTATCAGTATTCCAATGGTAATTTTTTTTAACAGGAGTGGAAAAAACACTCCTAAAGTTTATATGGAACCACAGAAGGCCCTGAATAACAAAGAAAAACATAATTTTAAAATTCATGAAATAAAAGTGTGTATTGTATGACTACCATAAATGCAGACTTCCCTGTCATCACATATTAAATAATCATTCTAAAAATTCCATCAGTACAGTGATTTTAAAACAGAACAACTCATGTTCAGCTTTTAAAATCACCTTCAGGAGCGCCTGGGTAGCTCTGTCAGTGAAGCATCTGACTTCAGCTCACGTCATGATTTCAGGGTCCTGGGATTGAGCCCCATATCTGGCTCCTAGCTCAGCTGGAAGTCTGCTTCTCTCTCTCCCTCTGTCCTTTCCCCAACTCATGCTGCTCTCTCTTTCAAATAAATAAACAAAATCTTAAAAATAAATAAGTAAATAAATAATCACCTTCATGTGGGCATGGTACGTTATTGTGTAATTTCCAGTTAAGTGATCATTTTTTCCTTTCCTTATAGTTGTCCATCAGGGACATATTTAAAATGTATAGCCTAAACCATCAAGAGTTCTTCAAATGAACAGCCCATTTAAACTAAAACAAGCAAAAGCAATTATCACTGGCCTGCTGTTTTGAAAAAAAATCAGTACAAAATATATGAAATTATTTAATTCTAAAGATATCTTCAAATGTAATTTTGGTGCTTCAAAAGTTAAATAATGGTTCAATTTGGAATTTCTCATATGCCCTTGGTTAAGCTATTTAATCTATGTACATTTAACTAAAACGATAATCATAATGGATAACAAACAATCCTCTTTCTCATGATTATTAGTTTGTGCTACCATTGTTTGAATAGCAGTATTTTGTTAATATTTTCTAAATAACCAAAAAGAATGCCAAATAAGTGCAAGGTATTCTTTTTATTACTATGTTTTTTTATCTCATAAATGCTATGTTCCCTGTGAGAGCAAAATTCTTTTTAAAACTACTATATAATTTCAGTATTATTGAAAAGCCTCATATTGATTCTATATACCTGTGATTTTAAATCAATCTAATACATGCCTTTGGGAGCAGGAAAATAAGCATATCTCCCTTTCAAGGTCCTGAGGGTGAGTATAATTGCTAAGATGACAAAAAGCAGAACTCGGGCGCCTGGGTGGCTCAGATGGTTAAGCGTCTGCCTTCGGCTCAGGTCATGATCCTAGGGTCCTGGGATCGAGTCCCGCATCAGGCTCCCTGCTCCTTGGGAGCCTGCTTCTCTCTCTCTCTCTCTGTCTCTCATAAATAAATAAAATCTTTAAAAAAAAAAAAAAAAGCAGAACTCATTGTCCTAGACAAACTTACCAGTAATTTGCTATATGACAATCTGTTTTGAACCATTTGTTTGGGATATTGAGACTGAATGGTATTGCATTTCTACATGAATAGAATTTTATTAACTTTTATTCTCCATCCCCTTGTCATTCACAAGCAAATGACAGAGAAAATATTGAATCAATCAGTGGTTATAGATTATCTCATTTATATTGCATTAATGGATTTCACAAAAACACGTAATTCTGATACTCTTTGCAATTAAATTCTGATAAATGTTCTATCCTTGGCCACACTCTGGAAAAAAAAATTACCAAATTATTGTGAGACAAGTCATTGGTATTTACTCATACTAGCTTTGCTTTGCAATTTGTAGCCTAAATGCCAATGTTTGTATTTTGATGTCAGTTTATTAGCTGTAAGGTCTTAGGTAATGTCCTAAAATTTAAGTTTCATAATTTGTAAAATGGCTAACTTGTCTTCAACTATCCAAATATGTGCCCATGGATCTTTCAACTTTATCTCAGAATTAAAGAATCTTTAAAATCTTAAAAACCTAATTAAATATGATTTAAAAAATAGCAAAGCAAGTTTTTAGGTTTATCCAATTCTCTATAACTCATAGGCTATTAAAAGTGGGTTATTTGGGAGAAGTGTAAGAGGTGTTTCATCTTTGTTTTTTATATCCATTCAAGAAGTGTGCCATTAAGTGTGCCTATTAGCCCTTTAAAATAATGCAACATTTTAGAGAGCCCCAAAGTAAACCCATGCTTATATGATCATTTAACCTATAACAAAGGAGGCAAGAAAAGACAGTCCCTTCGATAAATGGTGCTGGGAACACTGGGCAGCTACATGCCAAAGAATGAAATGGGACCACTTACACCATACACACACACACCACACACATACACACACATACACACATGCTCACAAAACTCAAAATGTATTAAAGACCTAAGTGTGAGATAAGAAAACATAAAGCTCCTAGAAGAAAACATAGGCAGTAATCTCTTAGACATTGGCCTTAGTAACCTTTTTCTAGATGTTTCCTCAGGCAAGGGAATCAAACACAAAAATAAATTAGCAGAACTACATCAAAATAAAAAGCTTTTACACAGCAAAGGAAACTCAACAAAACAGAAAGGGCACCAAATAAATGGGAGAAGATATTTGAAATGATATATCCAATTAGAAGTTAATATCCAAAATATATAAACAACTTAGATAATTCAACACCAAAAAACACAATCATATTGAAGAATGGGCAGAGGACCTAAACAGATATTTTTCCAAAGAAGACATACACAGATGGCCAACAGACACATGAAAAGATGCTCAATATCACTGATCATCAGTGAAGTGTAAATCAAAACCACAATGAAGTATCACCTCACACCTGTCAGAATGCCTAGAATCAAAAGTATTGGTGAGGATGTGGAGAAAAATGAACCTTACGCACTGTTGGTAAAAATGTAAACTCTTACAGCCACTATGGAAAATAGTACAGAGGTTCTTCAAAAAATTTAAAAATAGAAATACCATATGATCCAGTAATTTTACTACTGGGTATTTACCCAAATAAAATGAAAACACTAATTGGAAAAGATATATGTACCTCTATGTTTATTACAGCAATATTTACATTAGCGAAGCCATGGAAGCAATCCCAGTGACCAGTGACAGATGAATGGATAAAGAAGTGGGGTGTGTGTGTGTGTGTGTGTGTGTGTGTGTGTGTGTATAATGAAATATCACTCAGCTATAAAAAAAGGATAAATTCTTGCTCTTTGTGATAACATGGATAAACCTAGAGCATATTATGCTGAGTGAAATAGGTCAGAAAAAGACAAATACCATATGATTTCACTCATTTGTGGAATCTAAAAGAAATAAAGCAAATGAATAAACAACCAAACAAAAAGCAGAAACAGACCCATAAATACAGACAACTGTTGATTGCCAGAGGGCAGGGGGCTGAGGGGCATGAGCAAAGATGTATGAAAAAGAGTGGGAGATACAGGCTTCCAGTTATGGAATGAATGTCATAGGAATAAAAGGTACAGCATGGGGAATTTAATCAATGTATGTAATAGTGTTGTATTCTGACAGATGGTAGCCACGCTTTTGGTGAGCATAGTATAATGTATAGACTTGTTGAAGTACTGTTGTTCATCTGAAATAATGTGGGTTAACTGTACTTCAGTTAAAAACTAAAAGTAAAAGGATCACAAAATTTTAGTTCTTATGCTTACAAGACTGAACTAAAATAGGCATTAGAAATAAAAAAGAGACTGGTAATAATTGAAGTTATATGTTGAGAAGTGAAGATAACGATCACTTTTAAGTACTAATATTAAAATAATTTTGATGATAATATAAAAGTATAGTATGGAATTCTAAAGATAATCCTAATAATTTTATATATTTTAGCTTGGTAAGTCTTCCTAATAATCCTATCAGGTAGGTACAATTATTAACCCAATTTTGCAACCAAGGATACAGATACTGAGAAGTTAAGTTACTTCCCAAGGTCATGCTACTTATAAGTGACAGGCATGGAATCAAGGGAGCCCTGCCTTTTACACTATGTTGATACTGTTTTCTTGTGTATCTCTCTAGGCATCTAAACATCATAATTCTCTCTCTCTGCTCTTTAGTTTGTACATTGCTTTTATCCTTTCATCCTTTGAATATTCATGAACCAGAGTTTAGTTCTAAGATACTATATTCTCACCTTGCACCTAGTTTACTTGTTAACTCTTAGACATAGTAATGGGCTTCAAAGGACAGCAGTCTTTTGTGGATTAAGATATTTCTGCTACCTATTATTCTGGGGCTGTTGGAGAAGATTTCTTGCCCATAGTAGGATCACATCTTAAACAAGATTGAGCTCTGAGGTCACCACTTTAAGCAAATGCGGGCAGACTTAAGTTTGCATGTTGTTGAGCCTAAGCCTATTTGGAACCATGCAATCTTTCTCCTGTTTGTCATAAAGTAAAATCTGAAATAAATCAAACCTTTCTCAAGCTTCATCCAAAGAAATTTAAAAATGCCTGGTATATGGAGCTTTTCTCTTTAATGAAGCAAGCTTGTAAGTATCCTGGGAATGTGCCTGATGGCAAGCTGTTTTCCAAGGCAGAGATAACTTCTTTGATGAGGAAATTCATTTTCCAAAAAGCATACAATAATAAAAAAGTCACTTTATAACATGTTACCTTTAACAAAAATAACTATAGAATATTTAAAGCTTTTCCTCAATGTTTTCCTGTGCTGAATATGGATAAATTGTGCATCACACCTCTTTCTAGGAAACAGCAAGATGAGCTTTCATTCTTTAATTTACTAGTACTTGCCATCTACTTTTCCCCACCAACACGCATACTCCACTTTCTCCTTCAGAAAACAGTAGGGAAGAATGGTATCTATCTAGAAATAATAGATCATGGAATAATAGTCCTATTTCCAAAAAACAATCAATAGTCACTTAGGCTCTCACATATGGATATATGTAACACACTCTCTCTTAGATGCATAATGTGTTTTAAAAATAGGATACCTCTATGATGGTATCCATATGAAAAAGAGAAGTTTTATATATAAGTTGATAAATATATATAATGGATGCTTTGTGTGTTTGCGTGTGTGGCTGTGTGGATGTACAAATAAGTAAATGTATGTATATATACACTTATATATACATACATTATATATACACATATATATGTACTTAGTGATGTTCCAGAGGGTAGACCATTATCTGTATTTTTAAGGCATATTATAGGTCCAAGATACACTAATAAATATATTTCAAGAACATTAGTTTAAGCATAATATTCCCAAATATAGAAAGAAAAGCTTACTTATTTGCTTACATTCGCCTTTTTTGTCATGGAGGGCTGCTTCATAGTGTTAGATATTGCTGTAATTTGGTGCATTGTGGATAGGCCATGGACACATGGGTCTTATTGTCATTACTAAATATTCCCAGCACCCCGGTCAACTCTTCAGATAGTTACCTTGTCATCATAGTTGACGACCACAAGCAAATATTGAGAACTTACTTCATGGTGCATTGTTAATCAAAGAATAATTAGTTGAAGGGTTTTGTCATTTACATAATCAAAGTTTGTGATCTCTACAGTCTTACATACTATACACATAATCACAAAGCACCCTTAGGAAATATAGATAGGAAATGCTAAATAAAATAAGTATGTTTGGGTAAGTACTAGAACAGTATAAAGCAGATATCCAAGTTGCTTTTCATATAGGGATACTTTAGGGAGAAATGAGAAGAGATTTAAAAGATTTAGAAAAATGAGGAAAGTTTGGCGGGAATTAGATGTATTTTAAAAGATAGAGGGAGATTGACTTAGAAGTGGATCAAGCATCTATTTCATTACATGATTTAAAAGACATTTCAGCATTGCTTCTTCCATGGCTTGATAAAATTACCAGAACACCAGTATCCAGCAACTCTGGTTAATTCGTTGAGGAACTTTATTCTAATTCAACTATTAGTTTGTATATGAGTTATCAGTTAATACTCAGCAACACAGCCAATCACCTTTAAGAGTTATTGTGCATTTATATGTTAATCTGGTAAATAAGGGACATAGAGGACAGCACCCAAGATAAATTGTGTAAAACATATTTCAAGAATGTCCTACTTAAGGGACAAGGGAACTGGGGTGTTTGCATGCCCAGAATTTACATCTCAGCACATTTTTGTTTTAATGGGTCTTGGAATACACATCTTTTGAAGAAGAAAATTGAACCACTATTTAATGTGCTTACCACATTTTTCAAAATACACATAATACCAAAGCAATCAAACCTAAAAACTCAAATTTCTAACCATTTCTATTATAAGTAGCTTTCACCTGCTAATGCCATGAATCGTATATAATATTCAATGTAAATAATGAAGAGTAATATAGCCAGGGGCCATTTTGTTTTGACTGCAAGGAGGGTTGATACCTTTATTTTGTAGAGAGTAAAAAAAGTCAGATGAGCTTCAAAGTATTTTCCTATATTTTCCTTTATTGCCCAGCCTCCTGCGTATCTTTGTCCCTCTTTCTGACAGCTGTAAGAACCGAACACATTAAATGCTATTTAGGGCTTAGGGAATTTTATATTTTATATTATATATATATATATTTTTTCAAGGTTTGAAAATGAATCAACATCTCATATAAAGGTGAAAACTCACCGATGAGACGCTCCATGTGTTTCCAACTATACACTCTGTAGTTAACCATGTAGCCATGATGGTTTTGCCCTGGCTTCAGCCAGGCAATTAGCTTAAAAGTAACAGCACCATCTTCTTTTCTTCTTGGCTCCTATATCTGCCTGAAGTTATTTTTGGCTCCACTTTCAAAATATCCCTTTCCTGGTATATGGATCTTTAGTAATTTGGAGAGGGGGGGAGGAGTAGGCACAATTTAAGGCTCCCAGACTCTTATTGTAGATGTTGGTCCATTATCTCAGAAGAAATTGGAATACGTTTCAGAGTACATATAGGAGAAAGTTAAAACAAGCTTTTTGAGTGCTGAATCTTAGTCTAGTGTTTGTATGGGTCTCCATTCTTTTTTATTCCATATTTTCTTACAAAGAGACATCAATTAACACCCACTCTTGTGTATCTCTACTCTCCCAATCATTCCTTAAAGGCAAATAAATGATACTTTTGGTAATTTGGGATCAGGTCATGAGTATACATACTCAACCCATTTTCTTCCTTGTTCTGGATTATAACTGACTGTAGATAGCACACGCTTCTTGGTCGTAAAGTTAATTTAAAAAGTAAAAGGCTCACCCCTCTAGATGTGTCTGTCATTATCCATGCTTGCCTGTGATCAGACACATATTGTTTCATTTGGTACCATGAGGACCAATTGATGTCACATATTTACAAAACATCCCTTGGTTCTGTGCTTTCCATAATAAAGATTCCATTTCCATTTACTTCTTTCTGAAGCCTGGGTGTATCTCAGTTAGTTTCAAATTTGGTGGGAAATAGAGGTGACATTTATTGGACTGCCTCAAATCCCAACTATAGATGATATCAAAAAAGTCTTTTGGGGGGGACTCAAATAAATAAAACCAGAAATGAAAGAGGAGAAACTATAGCTGAAAGCTTATTCAGAATGAATTTATAATCAAGTAAGTTAATAATTTATATTTGAGTCTGACTGGAAGCAAATCTAAAAACTAGAAATGCTGTTAAACAATTGATTCCCTGTCTTAAGTGACTTGTTCAAACTGTGATTGTTAATTTTTTTGTAACTTTCAATTAGATCTCCACTTAGATAATATGGAGTTATTCCAGTAGTTTCTTCTTCCTCCCTCTTAATTTTTAAAATGATTTTCTGAACAAATAATTCACTAACTTTTTCTATCTATCGATTCCTTTCCTTTCTCTGGACTTCTTATCTCACCCATCATCCCACCTTCCCTGTCTCCATCTATTTTGGGCTGAATTGTGTCTTCCTAAAATTCATATGAAGTCCTAACCCCTAATGTCCCTGTATTTATAGATAGGACCTTAAGGGAGATAATTAAGTTCAATGAAATCATAAGTGTGAAACCTTAATCTCACAGGACTCATGTCCTTATAAGAAGAGGAAAAGTTACCAGGTCTCTCTCCCCATGTATGCACAAAGAGGCTTGTGAAAACACAGAGAGAAGGTGGCTGTCTATAAGCCATACAGAGAGGCTTCACCAGAAACCAATCTGTTGGCACCTTTATCTTAGACTTCCAGCATCTAGAACTGTATCTGATGTTTAGGCCATATGATCTGTAGTGTGTTATAGTAACAGCCTGAGCAGACTGACACACTATCATTTTTCTCCTGGTCTTTCATATTTCTTTGTGTCACCTTCTTCAGAAGCCCCTTCTGTCCCATCCAGTTTCATCATCACCTTATTACTACACTAGGTGTATTCTTATAGGTTCTCATGTCTCATAGTGTTTTAGATTTCTGTTGCCCTGACTGGATTAGGAGCTTCCTTAGCTTAGAGACTATTTACCATCAACTCAACATCCTTAAGATCAATCATAGGCAGTGGTGTATGGTAGGATATAAGAAATGCTTACTGAAATACATTTTTAGAGATAGATTATAGTACATGGAAGACTGGCTACCATAAAGTTGTCCAATAATTTTATACTTTTAATTTAACTTGAAATGAAATTCCAAAGTGCTCTTTTATGTAATAAAATTGTGGATATATTTTCTTCAGTGGAGTAAAATATCTATCAAGGAGGGTATTAAATACAGAATGATATATCAACTGGATGGACATTTATGCAGCATCTAAAAATAATGTTATGAATTCTGTGTGGCATTATGGAATGATTATAATAAAATCTATGTAAATTTCATGTAACATTATGGAAAATTATAATAAAATGTAAAATTAAAAAGCCAGGAAATTGATTTGTTCATGTACTATGATTACAAGTGTTTTTACAGATTAAAGTATATGAAAATATTTAGAGAATAATAGTTACAACATGGTGTTAATATGATTATTTTCTCCATTTTCCAAATTTCCTCTGTTCTTTATTATTTTCATTATTAAAATATTAAATTTATTTTAAAAACACAAACATGCATATGGATACCATGGACATATGTATTGGAAGAGTCCACAACAAAGGGACAAAAAAGCGAGGCACACATGGGTATGTGCAAACTGTGTTCACATCTCACTTTTAACACTCACTAACTTGGTGGCCTTGAAAAAGAAGTAATTTACATGCTTAAGGCTTAGTTTCCTTGTCTTTCAAATGGAATTAATATTAACTATAGTGTCCACCAAGCACTTAGAATCCAGAAATCTAATAAGTACTCTTAAAGGCTAGCTAATAATTTCCAACAGAAAGTGAGGCTAGGGCCTTGCTTAATTCACCACTGTAGATGAGTATCTGGTATTTGGTAGTTTTATAATAAACATTTATTAATGAATGAATGAGTGAAAGGGAGAGTATAATAAAGCTAATAGAAAGCCTAGGAAGGTTGAAGAAAAGAGCAGGACAATATATAATGAAAGGTTTTTTATTTTTTATTTTTTTATTAAATTTTATTCATTTTTTCTAAAGATTTTATTTATTTATTTGAGAGAGAGAATGAGAGACAGACAGGACAAGAGGGAAGCGGGTCAGAGGGAGAAGCAGACCCCCCGCTGAGCAGGGAGCCCGATGCAGGACTCGATTCCGGGACTCCAGGATCATGACCTGAGCTGAAGGCAGTCGTTTAACTACCGAGCCACCCAGGCGCCCATACAATGAAAGGTTTTTTAAAAATAAATTTTATTATTTGGAAAATGTCTAAGCAGGTAACTATTATAATACTTCTTATATGTCCTGAAGAAAACTAATCCAAATCTCCTACTGTGTAAGTTGTTTCCTGAATAAAATAGATACTTATTTCAGAAACTACTTTGACCCATACCTTGTAGCAATATACTGTGTCTCTGTTCAAAATTATTTCCTTGTAGATTGATTAGCTCAAGCTCCAGCAGAATCAGCCACAATTAACAAATGAAATAAAATTACTCTAAGAATGGTGAATAACATTTGATAAGATCCTTCAATATTTTGGATGAGAAAAAGCAGAAAGTGCCTGAAGCTGAGAATGCCCCTATTGTAAAAACTGTATTCTCAGCTTTCAGAATTCATCTTGCTACCTCTGTTCAGTGATGTCACTGAAATTCACTGATACCTCCCTTTCCACACACACACACATTTTTTTTTTTTCAATCTCACATCATATCCTATATCCCTGCAATACATCCCAGGGTATTGATTCTCTCTCAGATTCAAACTAAAAAATATAACTGACTTAGAAAGCAATGAACCAAGTGGTGGGCAGTTTTCTCTATCCCTGTTTCCATGAGTAGCACAGCAGCTCTGTAAACATTTTTTTTTTAAGATAAAAGGAGATCTGAGTGAGCCATTTAGTGATGTGATAATAAACTTCATTCCCCCCCACACAGGGGAGTATAGCAGTGACTTAGATGTGTTCTAGGAGCTAAACCACTCACCCATTCTTTGAGAAATAATTATAAATGAAGTGAGTCAGAGAGTCTCCCTATCCTCACTTCAACCTGGACAAATGTGTTCATCAAAAGGTTATTCATTCAAATATATGTAAGTATGTACATATTCTTGAGCATTTACTCTATACCAAAGGGCTGGGGAATTTGTCCTCTAAGAACTTACATTCTAATTGGTGGAGAGGCACTTCTAAATAAAAGGCAGTAAGTTAGGCAATTTCAGAATATGAAGAAATTCTACTTAAGAAATAATGGGGCAGTGGGATGGTGAGTGTCTTGAGAAAATTTTCTGCTTTAGAATAAGTGTTCTGAATGGCTTCTCTTAGGGTTACATTTTGAACCTGAGATGTTACTAATGAACAGTCAGCCATGACCATAAAGGAAGAACACTGCAGGCTTAGAGAAAATACTGCACAAATTTCAAGAGGATAATGGCTTGAAGTTTTCAAAGGATTGAAGAAAAAGAAAGATGAAAGAAAGGAAAAAGAATGAAAGAAAGAAAGAAAGAAAGAAGAAAGAAAAAGAAAGAAAAAGAAAGAAAGAAAGAAAGAAAAAGAAAGAAAGAAAGAAAGAAAAAGAAAGAAAGAAAGAAAGAAAGAAAGAAAGAAAGAAAGAAAGAAA
>NC_058404.1:179289631-179344116 GCF_002201575.2 Neomonachus schauinslandi
AAAGAAAGAAAGAAAGAAAGAAAGAAAGAAAGAAAGAAAGAAAGAAAGAAAGAAAGAAAGAAAGAAAGAAAGAAAGAAAAAAATGAGGAAGGGAGGGAATTGGTAGGGAGAGAGGAGGGAAGGAAAGGAAGGAGGAAAGGAAGGAAGGAAGGAAAGAAGGAAGGAAGGAAGGGAAAGAAGAGAAAAATGTTAGTGGGACTGCAGAACACAATGAAGGGCTGTATGGGGGACAGAGAGGAGGAGGGAATAATATGGGCTCAAGTTGTCCATGAAAATGAGAAGTCTGGGTTTTTTTTCTAACTTCAACTGGTGGCCAGTAGAGCATTTTCTCTAAGGCAGTGATATTATCTGCAAGATAATTTCTACCCACACACACAATACTCAATATCCTACATCTTAAGGAAAAAGTTTAACATAGTGTCTGGACACAGAGATATGACACTAAGTCCCTACTGGGGTCAGAGAAAGATGTAGAGGAATCAATGTGGGAACTGAATTTTGAGAGCTTTAATGAGATAAAGGAGTGGAAAAGAGGTAGTTTCATTCCAAATGAACAAGAGGAAAAAATCACTGAAGCATGGGATTCTGTCACAGGGACATCGATTTTAATGATTTGCAATCATCTAATTGCTGCACTGAAGTAGTATCTTCCTAGAGTCAATGACCATTCCTTTTCTATCTTTACCATGACACTTGGCCTACTTTAATATTGTCTCTGTAATGGAGAGGATGCAGAACAATCTTTTATTCACTTTCTAGGAGTATTTATAACATGTTTGGCAAAACGGAATGTATACTGAGCTGAAAAATTAATATAAGTAGTTTATTCTTAAACATTGCATTAAAATGTACCAAATTAAAGCTATAATTTAATGTTTCCTAAGATCAGATGCTATCATATTAAAATTAGAGATGTGTCAACGCATATCAAGTATTCTTAATAGCTATATACACTGCAACTCTTGGCGTCATTTCCTTCATCATGCTATGAGAGGAATTATTAAAGTTATTATGTGAGTCATAAAAGTAGTTTGCATTGTAATCAGTAATACTAATTGAGCTTTTAATGATTTTTTTTTGTTGAATCAACCTTACCTTAACATTTTTAAACTCTTGATTTTGCCAAAAATATGTAAATACATGTAAAATGAAACCAAAATTCATTGGCATCTCTGTAGTTTTAAACAACCTAGCCATAGTTGCTTAAAGAAAACACCCGAGAAACTGATTGTTTTATGTATCTACCAGGCATATATTTTATTAACCACAAATACAAAAATATCATTTATAGTAGAGATAGCATAGAGGGAGGTTCACCAGTTTACAGAAAAATATTAGTGTATATGTGTAAATCATCTACCATTTATTGGACTATTGTACTGTTCAGTAAAGATTTAAATTTTTCAAGAAAATAAAATCTTACATCAACATTGATAGGTAGCTTTCATCATGTCCAATTTACTGTTGAAGAAAATGAGTACTGACGGAGGCCTGGGTGTCTCAGTTATTTAAGGCTCCGACTCTTGGTTCTGGCTCAGGTCATGATCTCAGGTTCATGAGATGGAGCCCCGAGTCAGGCTCTGCGTTCAGTGAGGAGTCTGCTTGGGATTCTTTTCCCTCTCCCTCTGCCCCTCTCCCCATTCTCTCTTTCTCTCAAATAAAATAAATAAAAATCTTAAAAAAAATAAGAAAAAAAGAAAATGAGTATCAGTGAGGATTACCCAAATCACCTCAGTCAGTAAATGTGGGGTAGGGCCAAATCTGAGCTCAAGTCCACCTAATTATGTTGTGCTTCCCCCAATTTAAACCATGGTTAATTTCAGAGCATGCTTGAGGATTCAGGAACAGAATATAGGTTATTCTTATTCTTATAGCAACTTATTCTAGAAAGAGTAAAAGCAAATAAAACTATGAAAGAAGGGGAAAGAAAATCCAGACATAGCCATTTTGTTATTTTTATTTATTACTCTATGCCATTTTTCTCCTCTTCATCCTCTTTTCTTTTTTTTTTTTAAGATTTTATTTATTTATTTGTTAGAGACAGAGAGAGAGAGAGGCAGAGGGAGAAGCAGGCTCCCCGCTGAGCAGGGAGCCCGATGCGGGACTCGATCCCAGGACCCTGGGATCATGACCTGAGCTGAAGGCAGACGCTTAACAATCTGAGCCACCCAGGCGCCCTTCATCCTCTTTTCTACTGTCCTTTGTTTTTAATGGTATGTCTTTCTCTTTGATCCAGGACCTTGTAACTCTAGCACCTTTTTAAACATATCTCTTCAAGAGGAAAGTGTATAATATACGATCGTAGAATAACAAACTTAATATAAGTCTATAAATTTACATGAACATTTTAGTCATTTTTAAACTTATCATCGAAATATCCATATGACTAGTATGCCTGAAAATATGCAGATACCACACACGAAATGATGTCATTCTGATATTTTGTTTATCTTAAAAGCTATGGAAATGAGCCAGAAGCAAAGTGCTTGTAATTGGTGACATGGCAGAAAGTTACATAGTTAACAAAGCCTCGGAGCCTCAGTTGTCTGAATATGAACCAAAAACATTTTTTTAAAAGATCCTGGGCATATTAATTCAACTACGATTCCCTCTAAAAGGAAACGAATCTATAGATGACTATTACAATAAGCTGTGTAGGAGTACATAGTAAAATATTTATTCAATTTCATAAAAAGAAAATACCACTTCTGTTCTGCCATCAGAAAAAGATCAAGTACCAGGAATTAGGGGGGTGAGGGGTAATGGAGGGAAAAAATAAGTATAGAAAAGATTAGTAGTCAACTTCCCAAGAAATAGTGCCCTTTTCCAGGGTTTGCTGATTTGAAAACTTCTAATTGTGCCTGCTTTTCAAAGAAAATGATTTATAAACATTGCACAATCTTAAAGTATAAATTCCATAGCTCCAGTGTTCCAAGGTTTTCCTAAAATTAAGGATATTTTTTCCATCTGAAAAACACCTAGTTTAATTATTATTTTTTTTAAAGATTTTATTTATTTATTTGAGAGAGAGAATGAGAGAGAGAGCATGAGAGGGGGGAGGGTCAGAGGGAGAAGCAGACTCCCTGCTGAGCAGGGAGCCCGATGCGGGACTCGATCCTGGGACTCCAGGATCATGACCTGAGCCGAAGGCAGTCGCTTAACCAACTGACCCACCCAGGCGCCCGTAATTTGGATATTCTTAACTTTGGATTCAAGACATCTCACAGCTTTCTGTTCTTGCAGGTAAACAAACATAAGCTACTTACAGCCAGCTAACCTGCCAAGAAGGAGCTGGGTGACCTGCAAATAGCCTGGAATGAGTGACCCCCATGTATAAGTGAGTCCAATCGGCACCAGTAGAAGAATCATCCAGCTGAGCGCAGCCCAAATATGCAACCCATAGAGCACTGAGCTAAATAAATGTTATCCTTTCAAAGTCATTAAGTTTCTGTGTGGATCTTTTATTCCGCACAAAATAAATTACACCAATAAATAGGGATTGGACAAAATTATTTCAATACACTTTCCTTAACGAAATAAAAATCAAGTAAAATGTGGGTATTGATTTCACTACCTGTGCCCTCTGCCTGAATGTGGATTTCTTCACTTGTCTGGAAATTCTGGAGACTCAGAGCTGTAGTTGCTTCTATAGCAATGGGGATGGATGAAAGTAGATTAGCCTGCTTGTTGAGCTGGCCCTCTATCAGCCACATCTGGAGGTGGCTGACTCCTGTCTAGGTAGGATTATGTGTGGTTCCTATTGACTATTTTCTCTCGGGCAGAAACTTTGAACCTATGGGGACAGGTGATCACATTTCTCGAACATCATTTGGCTCCATGAAGGACACGCCACCATGGTCTTTTAAATAGATGTAAAATGTAAATATGCATGACTTGTTAACAAACAAGTGTCCTTAACAGGGACTGATCTCCTAGCTTCAAAGATGAAACAAAGAGATGTTAGAGGAGGTCATTGAGAGGATTTGACCTCTCCAGCAGTTGACCCTCCAGCAGGACCCAGGCAGTCAGAGGCTCCTCACCCTCTTCCCTGTCCTTAGAATGTGGGTTTGGCTCACCATTCCCACAGTTAGAGCTGTTCTTAAGGACACAGCCTTGAGAGAGTTAGATGTTGTTGAGACTATCTGGACAGTGTATGTCACAGAAACCAGTTAAGATCTCTATCCAGATTTTTAAGATTCTGGCAGATGGCTGTGGAAATCTACTCCTCTTATGCCTCATAAGTAAATTCCCTTGCTTATTACACCTTCCATCTCTCAATCTCGAGTGACTTGTCTCGTTCTTTGGTCTCTTTGATTTCTGTGTACGTGGGCCGATTTGTGAGCCAACAAGAGCACATTTATTTCTTTAATTATGCGTCTATTAACAGAAAACACAGATCAAATAAAGAAAATGTTGTTACCTCAGGCGCCTGGGTGGTTCAGTCAGTTAAGCATCTGCCTTCAGCTCAGGTCATGATCCCAGGGTCCTGGGATGGAGCCCCACATTGGGCTCCCTGTTCAGCAGGGAGCCTGCTTCTCTCCCTCCCTCCACCTGCCGCTCCCCCTGCTGTGCTCTCTCTCTCTCTGTCAAATAAATAAATAAAATCTTAAAAAAAAAAAAGAAAATGTTGTTAACTCCATCTTCTTTGAGGGTAGGAAAAGTAGGTAAAGGATAAAGTTTTCCTGACTTGAGTCCCATGATTTATGTTTAAATACATTCAGTTAGCTAGCATATAGTACATCCTAAGTCTGTTGTAGTGTTCAACGATTCATTATTTGTGTATAACACCCAGTGCTCATCCCAACACATGCCCTCCTTAATACCCATCACCCTTTTACCCCATCCCCCCAATCCCCTTCCCTTCTGTAACCCTCAATTTGTTTCCCACAGTCCAGAGTCTCTAATGGTTAGTCTCCCTCTCTGATTTCTTCCCATCCAGTTTTTCCCCCTTCCCCTATGGTCCTCTGAGTCCCATGGTTTTTGTAGGGAAGAAGGTTTGGTCACTGCTTCATAGTAAGTTCTGAGACGGAGTAGCTTAGCTTAGTTACTTTAGACAAAGCCAACAATTTCAGAAGTGGCTTACAGCATGGGCAGTTGCCCTGGCATAGGGTAAGAAAGCATTTACTGTTTCCACAAGGTTTGCAAGAGGGAGGACCTGAGGTCATTTGCTTTTTATTTTATTTATTTATTTATTTTTAAAAGATTTTTATTATTTATTTATTTGAGAGAGAGAGAATGAGAGACAGAGCACGAGAGGGAAGAGGGTCAGAGGGAGAAGCAGACCTCCTGGTGAGCAGGGAGCCCAACGCGGGACTCGATCTCGGGACTCCAGGATCATGACCCGAGCCGAAGGCAGTCGCTTATCCAAGTGAGCCACCCAGGCGCCCGGCATTTGCTTTTTAAATGGCTAGCTGGGTTGTTCAGGGAGTTTTTTAAAATAGTGGTTTTCAACCTGGGGAGTTTCTCTGCTGGGACATTTGGAACTTTCTTGAAAAAAATTGACCGTCCTACTGGGTGTGCAGCACTATTGGTAGCCAGGGATGCTACTAAATATCCTAAAATGTACTGGTCAGCATCCCCCCACCCTATAATTCCATCCAAAATGTCAATAGTGCCAAGGTTGAGAAGCTCTCCTTCAGTGGATCCAAGCCTTCACAGAACGAGTGAAAACTCAGATATGTTTTACTCTCAGCCTTTCAAATTGTGTCATTAAAGTCCAACAACTCTCTTTTAATTGAAACAGAACTGCTGGGCTAAATTTAAACTACTCTCTTATAACAAAATCATGATATCCCATTTATAATTTACAGACTTAAGGTTTCAAATGATTTAGGGAAGAATCTTTTATTTAAAAGGAAACCATAGGCACAGGCCTCCAGTGCGGGATTCCATGAATCAATTTACCATAATAAATTTACCATTTACCATAATAATCTCCCCTGATTATACAATTTTAGTTTTATAAAAGAAACTTTTGTGTATCTTGTTATTAACCACAGACAAAATCACTATTTATGAATTCTGTCTGTTATAAAGTCAAAAATGAATCATTTCAAGGTGGTGTCAGGGGTCTTGGACCCACAAAGGCTATTCTTCTAAGTGTCTTCTGTAACACAGCATGAAACAAATATCATTAAACATGTGAAAATCAACATAATGCCCTTGCATTTCAGAAATGTTAGAAGAAAATACTTTTTCATGAAATACTCACTGAACATTATACTAAGATATACATAGCATAATTCGGATTGAACTCAATCTGTTTTTTAATGGTTACAACTTAAATCATGTTTGTATATTATTTTTTCTATTTATATTATGTTTATGAAACTTAACAGAATTAGAGGGACATTTAATTATGTAAAATTTATTCCCCTCATACTTTCTAAAATAGAATCAAATTGAGAGTTGTTTATCATTTGAAAGTTAAAACCCAAACTATAGATGATTATTTTGTTCCTCCTCGTGCTCTTTTCTCCTTTCCTTTCTCCATTGTGAATTTTCCAATCCAGACAGCAGTTAACTTAGAAGTCTTTTCCACCATCTCATAGAGAGAGTAGAAAGAAACATAAGTGGGATAGGAGGAGCTGGCCTAAAGCGCAGATTTTTGAGAAGCAATAAATGCCAAAACTGTTGTAGAAAAGCTTTATATTGGTAAGTATTGCCTGAAATGACAGAAAACCAATCTTTATAGAAGTTCTCTATCACCAAATTTATACTTTAATTTTTTTTTTTAATTCTTGCATTTTGCTTTTGTTACGTATGGATTAAAGTTTAAAATATGAGTGCTTTTCTTTATTTTCTCTTCTGTTGAAAGCCATTCTGATGGTTAGTATACTTATTACAGTGTTCCTTGATTTTTAAGGTATTTCAGACTTCTTCATTATCTTGATTACATTATCTTATACAGTGACCCCCAAAAACCTGTTTTTACTTCTTGTATTTATTGACTAAGACAGTGAATATACTTAGCAGAATTTTGTAGAAAATAGTGTCCCTACACATAATGTATATGGAAGAGAAAAATAGTTTAATTTTTATTTATCTTGGAAGTAGAGCCCAACATTTATGCTGTCATTCAAAATTAAGCAATGCCTTCCAAATTCTCCCAGTTATTCAACAAATATTGAACACGTACAACGTTTCAAAATGTCCCTAGACCAAGAGATCTAATGATTAAAAATGAAATGTAGTTGCCTTCATAGAGCTTGCATTATAACATGTTTGTTCTAGTTTATTCTCCCTCTATTCCTTTGATTATGGTGTTTCTCTTGACTACACTTCAATCTATGCATTCATTTTTTTAACAAATATTTATAGGGCTCATATTTGCTTGGCTTTGTGCCACATGCTTGGTACACAGTGGTGGGATAATTGCCCTCTTCATGGTTCTTAAATTATAATGGGGGAATAAATATTATATAATAAAGGCAGAAATGAATACAAATTAATGAGATTTTTAAGTGCTAAGAAGGAGACAAATACAGTTCTCTGTAAGAAAACAGCTGTGTGAGGGGCGCCTGGGTGACTCAGATGGTTACGCGTCTGCCTTCGGCTCAGGTCATGATCCCAGGGTCCTGGGATCGAGCCCAGCATCGGGGTCCCTGCTCAGTGGGGAGCCAGCTTCTCCCCCTCCCTCTGCTTCGCCCCCTGCTCATGTTCTCTCTCTCTCTCTGTATCTCTGTGTCTCGAATAAATAAATAAATAAATATAAATCTAAAAAAAAAAAAAAGAAAACAGCTGTGTGAAAGTGGATTCCAGTACAGATTGGGCAGATCAGTATCGCCCTTAGAGAACCAAAATTAAGCTGACAGCTGAATGAAGAGAAGGAGTTACCTATGCCCAGGAATTCAAATTTGCATTTTTCTGATAGAACGGCATTAGGCATAAGTACTGAGGTGGGTGTGAATACATGAAAGAGTCCAGTGCAGCTGAAATTCAGTGAATGAAAGGAGAGAGAGATACTTAAGCAGAGATGTCAGGTCGGTAGTTGAGTATAAGTCAAACCTCAGAGGAGGCAATCAAATTGGAGTCAGACATGTAACAAGAGGAGTCTTGGCTGCAACTGAATGTCACAGAATCAGACAAGATTCACTCAAAGAGTGCAGAGAAAATAATTCCTGTCTAGATACAACAGTAGAATTTGGGTAAAGGAATAAAATCTGGGAACATGTACTCAGTGTGGGGATCTAGAATAAATAGACAAAGAGGCAAGTCCTTGCCTCTTAAGGATTAAGGTCAAGTTGGAGAGATAAACAGGTATCTGGATAGTTATATGATAGAGGGATATACTAGATACTAATAGAGCACAATGGAGCAAACGTTGAATTCTGCTTGTGGGTAGTTCAGAGGAGACTCAAAGAAGGATGACATTGAGCTTTTGTAAAAATCTTCAAAATAATTCAATAACAAGCTAATAGGGCATAGAGAAGATCCTTCTGGGCAAAGGATTTGAGCTAAGAAAAAATTCAAAGCATTTGAGCAACTGTAAGTAGTTCAACTTAATTACATGGTTATAGCTTCTTTTGGAATTTAAGATTTAGGTTAACCTTCACTGATGTACTTTTTCTCCTTTAATTTACATTCTTATAGTAATTAAGAAATCATATTGCTTTTGTCCTTTAATTGTCTGCATTAATATGTTCTCTCCTGACCTGCCCTTAATCTACATGGGGAGAAGAGGAGAGTCTTTCATTTTACATAAGCCAAGCCATCATGCAGTTCTATGCACAGAGCAGGTGGTCATCAAATGTATTATTTCCTGAACGGCTGGATTCCTATCTCTCTAGCCTTGGTGGAGATGGAAATAAACCTTTTAACTGGTGTGAAAACCAAAATAACTGTATTCAAGACAGTAAAACATATCATTCCATCTATCTGTGATGCCCTGATGTAAGTAAGGCAATTCAGTGACCTGAAATTAGCCTCTAATTAAAGTGTCAGGAATCATTCTGTACAATTTAGGTTTCATTAAATTCAAACACACTCAAAATTGAATCAGTTTATTAAACTTCCTTTTTTTTCTGGATCCCCAACAGACACAATAATACCAACATGTAACAATTTCAGACATATAAACAGTTTCCCTATCCCACTTACTGAAGTGAGACTACCACTTCCCAGCTAGACTGTGATACACTCTAAATGCAAATTAAAAGCAAAACAAGACTCTCCAAATCTGAGAACTGCTGGCTGTTGGTTAGAATGTCTTGAAGTGTTGTTCTTGATCTCTGTGCAAACATACGCTTATAAAACAAGAATACCGAGTTCAGACTATCTTGTCCTGATTCTCCCATTGTAAAATGAGTAAAGCATTTGATCAGGAATTCAACAGTAATATCTTAACTCAAAAACAACAAAAATATCTTGTTGGCAAAACAAAACAAAACAAAACAAAACAAAACAAACAAACAAACAAACAGAAAACACCTAAGAGTGATGCTTCCTCCACTCCAACTTTGCTAAACAGATTCTCTCACCTAGACTTGGAGTAACTCTCCCAGAATCATGAATTGTGAAAATGAATTATGCATAAAGCTACTAGCATCCAAGAGTCTGGAGTTTTCCAAATGATGTTTTTCATGACCACATTTAACTAAATGCAACCATTGTGTAAGTGGAAGGTAATTGTCAATATAGACAGTTCGGTAGAGTGTAAGTAGTCATGTTGGGTTTTTTACATTCAATCATCCATTCTCTGTTATATGAGAAAGAACAATCTATCAATTATTTGTTAACAACAATTAAAGTTTGTTAGGTTTTCTGTTGTACCACGACAGTAATGGTGATGATTTAATGTGCTTTTATAAGAATCAAGCAAACAGTGGAATTTAATCCACAATGAATTAGAGGATCTCTTTCCCAAAACTACAGAATTCTTTGACAGATAAAGAAAAATGTATATTGAGTACACTATATGACAAGGATCTTACAAAATTAATATTAATAAATATCTACAAAACTGTTACAGTTCATGGCTAAATTTAATATTCAGTTGAAAATATTCCATTGGTTACATATCTCCCTGAAGTGTTAGAAAGAATACTTAGTGACTTCTAAGAAATGATGGACAACCTGAATTAAACAGCCAAATAACTTAAAATCAAAGCTATAAAAAATTACATATCTTATAAAAAATAATCTGTTAAATGTGTGCTTGTCATATTACCATAATGTAGAATGAGATGGCCATAATCATGGGTGACTAGGGCCTAATGAGGTGAAAAAATGGTGCTGCCAGCTGGTAAGTTAAATAAATGACATCAGGCAGGGATAAGATGAAAGTAAGAAAAGGTGGGAGGGAGGAAGGAAGAGATGGAAGCACAAGCAGGGGGAGCAGCAGAGGGAGAGAGAGTAGCAGACTTCCCGCTGAGCAGGGAGCCCGATGTGGGACTCAATCCCAGGACCCTGGGATCATGACCTGAGCCGAAGGCAGACGCTTAACGACTGAGCCACCCAGGCGTCCCTTTTGGATATATTTTTAAAAAGCTGTGATAATATAATGTAAATAGGATAATGCTATTTTTACCAAATTGCATACAGGCAAATTCTAAAACAAACATGAGGTCAGCTTTGTTTCTCAATACCAAATTAAACTATACTAAATTAAACCATACTAAAGGGAAGTGCTTGGCTAAGGAAGTTTGGCCATCGCAATAAATGACCCTCGTTTATGCAGTTTGCTCATTTCCCTGCAATGCTTTTGCATGTTCAATAAAAATTGATATGAGTGAAAGGATATGAAATCTCTACCAACATAGTAGAAAGAAAAAAAAATTACACACTAATTTAAAATATACTTCAGCTACTTGTCATGAGCAAATTAAAAAAAACCTTTAATGGGAAGAAGTGCAGCATTTGGCCACATCATTACTTGCTCCTAGAGATGATTCAGCTTATTCAAGTCTTAAAATGGATTCAGAAATCTTCATCTCTTCATATCTGAATGCTGTGTGGTTTCTCTGTGGAACTCTCTCTGAGTGTTTTCAGTTTAAAGCTCTCAAAGTGAAGAGTGAGATAGTCCCATATTTAAAATAGTGTCTTTCCCCAGAGTCTGACCTCATATTTTGCTTTTATTTAATGTTGTTTTAAAATTTCAAGTCATCTTTTGCAAATATTTTTGCAGATATTTCTTGTGAATACCTAAAATGAATCAAGCACAGGCATTGTATTTGATTTATTTGGGGCTGAGAATTGAAGTGGGGCAGGTGCTAAGAAATTCTACCATTCTGGGCGCCTGAGTGGCTCAGTTGGTTAAGCGACTGCCTTCGGCTCAGGTCATGATCCTGGAGTCCCGGGATCGAGTCCCACATCGGGCTCCCTGCTCAGCAGGGGGTCTGCTTCTCCCTCTGCCCTCTTCCCTCTCGTGCTCTCCGTCTCTCATTCTCTCTCTCTCAAATAAATAAATAAAATATTAAAAAAAAAATTCTACCATTTTACCAGGGATTGTTCTACAAGGCTGAAGACTTTCATTTGTTTACCCAATGCAAGATTTTATCAGTAAACTGGCAACTTCAACTGCCTTTATTTAGCGGTTCCTGTTGTTAAACATCAATAAACTCACTGATTGAATCCATGTGATTTTAAAGGCTGCCACACAGCCAAGACCCTAACTACAACTACAGGGAGTGTCTTTGAGAAACTGGATCAAAGACTAAGAAGTTGCACTTTTGAAGGTAGAATTCATTTACATTCTTTATGTCTCCTTAGGAAAGCATAGCAGTTGACTGTCACATAACTGCAGTGTACTCACAGTGTTATTTGTTAAGAAAGTGTATGACAAATAGGAGGCTGGCAAAAATAATAAACAGGCTAAAAATTGGTTATCTCATCACTTTTAATTCAGTCAATTCTTTATTTAATAATGTATCAATTGATTATGGGAATATTTTGAATATCTACTATGAAAATAGAATATATGACTAATAAGTCAAACAATAACTATTTGCCCACTGTAATAATTCAAATGTACTGAGATAAAGTCACATACTCTAAAATACACCTTTTTAAGGCGTACAGTTCAGTGGATTTTAGTATGTTGAAAAAGTTAAGCAACCATTACCAGAATATTTTCATCACTCAAAAAGAAATCATATAGTAGTCACTACCAAACTTCCCTCCTCTTCGCCCCAGGTAATCACTAAATCTACTTTCCATCTCTATGGACTCAGCTATTCTGGACATTTCATATAAATGGAGTAATACAATATATGGCTTTTTGTGTATGGCTCCTTTCGTTTAGTATAATGTTTTTAAGGTTTACCCATATTGTAGCATGAATTGGTGCCTCATTCCTTTTTATGGCTGTGTAATATTTTATTCTATGGCTATGTCACATTTTCTTTATGCATTAATTAGTTGGCAGACTTAGGTATGTTTCCATTTGGGAGCATTATTTAGGAATAATATTGCCAAGAACATTTGTATATACATTTTTGGACATATTTTTAAAGTCATCTTGGGTATATACCTAAGAGTGAAATAGATGGATCATATGGTAAGTCTTTAACTTTTTGAAGAAATGTTTTGCAAAATAACTTCAGTGTTTTGTTTTGTTTTTTTAAGATTTTATTTATTTATTTGACAGAGAAGGAGAGAGAGAGCACACAAGCAGAGGCAGAGGGAGAGGGAGAAGCAGACTCCTCACCAAGCAGGGAGCCCGATGCGGGACTCGATCCCAGGACCCTGGGATCACGACCCGAGCCGAAGGCAGACGCCCAACCATCTGAGCCACCCAGGTGCCCAACTTCAGTGTTTTATATTCATCCCAGCACTGTATGAGGGTTCCAATTTCTTAACATACTTGACAACAGCTGTTATTGCCTGTCTTTCTTATTATAGCCATCTTAGTAGGTGTGAAGTGGTATCTCAATACAAATTAATTTTCTTAGCATGTACAAATTGTGTGATATATGGGTAGATGTGAAAATAGATTCATGGAGACATGATTAGATGATAGACAAAAATATGTATGGCATATTTATAGATACAATACAGGAAGGAAGGAAGCTTCCAAACAAATTACTGTAACTTTTTTTTTTTTTTCTGAGAACTAGCATACCCAAGGTCAGATACTCTTTTGTAGAAGTAGTGACTCCTTCAAAGTCAGTGGCACTGGTTGGCTTTCAAAGGATGAACACTATTCATATGAAATGAGGAGAGAGAGAAAACATTTCAAACAGAGTACTTAAAGTAATATTTCTGGAAGTTAAATTATACTTTGTTAAAAAACAAAGTATCATTGCGAAGCATTGAGTAGATCAATTTTGCTTGAGCATACAATTGAACAATAATCTCATTGTCCCAATGAGATTGGGAAAATATATAACTATTGCAACTGAAATAGAGAAACAGAAATAATTAGAATGAGTACACATACAATATTTTGAAACAATGCAAGATGATAATAGGTTTAAATGCCATAATGAGTGGTACATAGTAATTAATGAGACTGTGTTCTGAAATGTCCATGAAAAGCTCCATAAAGAGATGGTGTTTGAGTGAACAAGGACATTGATGTCATGTTGGTCCAATGTCAGAGGGAATTAATTGAAATTAGGTAAGAGTTGGGAAAATCTCTACCTCCTATTTGGCTCCCTCCACAAGCTTTGTGCGGCACTGTGGTATCCCACTGGATCCTGGCTTTCTGGGGACTCTGGAGCTGTGATTGCTTCTGGACTCTTTGTTTTTCCATTCTTTGAACCTAGCTAGACTACCAGCTATATCATGTTTATTAAAAAAAAATTCACATGGAAGTATGAATTAGCTGTATTATAATCAGAAGCAAATGTTATTTGTTGACTGAAGAATTAGGGAGTGGTAACTTTGGAATCCCCATGCTCTTTAAGGTGACAATTGCTTTTTCTCACTGTGGGAACAGAACCCTGTCCCCAAATGCCTGTTGAAACTGAAGTTTTAGGGAAGTATATGACAAGGATAATGTTCCTTGTACACAAGACATGGAACCAGAAATCAAGATAACAGTTAAGATGAAAGAAAATAGCAACAACCAGAAAAAATGATGAGGAAGGGATTAATCTGAATTCAAGGCAGACTATATGAAAAGAAAGAGATAGGAATTGGCTAATTTGATCTTGGTCACTTAGAATAATAAAGCCAACATCAGAATGCAAAACTCAGAAGGTGAGCATTTGCTTTTCCAACAGTAGGATATCACTAAAAAGGAACTCCTAAGTTGGGCTTAGAATGTGGGTGTCATCATCCTTAGTATTTTAGGTGATGTAATGAGGCATGGAGTTCTCTGGTGAGTGGGTGTGGGGGTGACCAAAGCTGAAATAACAGCTCCACTGTGCACAGTGTCAGGAACCAAGATTTTCTTTCCCATTGCTTTGCTGTGAAGAGGGGCTGGGGTGGGGAGTGGGATTGTATTCTTGAGGTGTCCCAAGACGCCGATGCCTCAAATACTGCATACGTATTTGGGAGCCAAAAAGAGGAGGAGAAAAGAAAGGCGCTACTATCCTTTAAAATCATTGTGAAAGAACAAGATAATACTTTTGTTTTACAAACTACAATTTAGTCATCAAGTCTAACTGCCAAGCATGCTGGAAAATCGTCCTGGAACCTGTAAGTGTTATTTCTACCCAGAAAGATAACAACGGACGTAGAGTAAGAGATAATGCCAGAGTCTCTTTCACATCTCCTTTGATAAAGAATCAGTGTATATCCTCTTACAAACCTGGAGTTTTGTGACTCTCAACTCTTGTCTCACAGAGAAGAAAACTGAGTTTCCTAACAGGGAGTAGCATTTTTGCCCCTGCCTTATGCTGCCCATAAGGCTCTCTTACTCTGAAAAAGGCAGTGGCTCATGAAAATAAGAAAATATTTCTCAGATGCCAAATGCAAAGTTGATTTATTGTGAAGAGGTGAGTTGTGTTCTATAGAAATTTTCAGCTCAACACTAGACACTGAAGGTCCTCAGGATGTTCTGTGATTGTTGTAAATATTTCTGGTTACTTTGGGGCACAGTGCTTAGAGTGTGAGATATATAGTTATGTCTTAATTTTAAATATACTTACATAATGCTATTAATTGAATATTTATTGAACTAAATGTATGTCAAGAATTGTGTTAGTCTTGATAATTCCTTTAACAGGGAACAAATATAGGGGCACCTGGGTGGATAAGTCAGTTAAGTATCTGCCTTCGGCTTGGGTCCTGATTTCAGGGTCCTGGGATGGAGGCCTGTGCCGGCTTCCTGCCCAGTGGGAAGTCTGCTTCTCCTTCTCTCTCTCCCCCTCTGTGTGCTCTCTCTCTCTCTCAAATAAATAAATAAAATCTTAAAAAAAAAAAAAAAAACTAAGAAAAACCCAGGACAAATATAGGTACAATGAGTGGATGATAACGTTATCAACAGCTAGGGAATATTGCAACATGAACAGTGTCACCAAACACACACAAACACACACACATACCACTATTATATCATATCACATCATATCATTTCATATCATATTTAATATTATATATTATATTATATTTTATATTGTTACATTACTTTATATCATATTATATGTTAGAGTAGAGATGAACAATATATTCTTCCCATTTTTCAGGAGATAAATCTTTATTAAGTTGCACTTAAAGGAAAAATAGAGGAAGAACTGTGTCTACCTGTTTTGGAAAAGAGAAGAGATGTAAATATCTTCAATCAAAATAAATTAAGTCTTGAGCGTAACTTCTTTTAGATATTCCTCAATAAGTGTAAATATGTCTGCATTTTGATCACTAATGATGCACCACAGCATACTCATCTGGAGAATTCTGTCCCTCACCAGAATGACAAGTTAAGGGAGATTGTCTATCTAAAGCATTAACAATATTAATTTTCCCCTTTGTATGGGAAAAATCGAAACTATGCTTGTTACACACAGCATGCTTGCCAAAGTAAGCAGAACAGCATGCCCACACTATTAGTGATAGCTGAAGGTGGCGTGATGTTGGGCATACAAAGCTGTGGAGTGTGATGTGCTAGGTTGGGTATCACTCTTCTTGCAACATGTATCCCAAAATGATAACATAAGCTACAATACAACATATGTCCTTAAATATTTAATTTAATTAAATAAAACCTTTGGGTAAATTTTGCATTGTTATAGGCTATCAGACAGTCTGGTATTGCAGATGAACAGAATATAAATTTGACACATTTCAATGCAGTGTATTGGGGCAAAGAGGGCATTTTAAGATGAGAAACTGCAGTTTCAAAAACTTAATATTAATCTTTAAGTGGCACGCCTGCTTTCAGGTTTTGGAGCTAAATACCTAAGGCTTTTGTGATTGAGACACAATTGTAGTTTCCCCATTTACTGCATTTCATCATTTTCATTACTCACACAGTTCTAATTTAATCAATCATTCTTATTAGAGTTTTATGATTTAAGAAAGGATATAAAATTACATTTTGTTGAATTACAGATGTGAGTACAATAGCTGTTAATATTTCTCCAAGTCTGGTGTCCATGTGCCAGAATGAGATTGTGGCTATTTTATTAAATTCAAAAATGTTTCCGTTTTCACTGCCTTCTTCGTTTTGCACATTCTGTGTTTCCAGTGTTGTTCATAAAGGTTTCTTAAGATTTGTTACTATCATCACCATTATTCAAAAAATAGTTTTATAGCAATACACTCCTTTAATATTTTAAGAAAAAAAAACCGTAGTATTTCAGATAGATGAATGGGTTTCTAGCAATACTTATTATGCTCTAGCAATCAGAAGAAATGTAATTCTGCATGCTCTAAATTTCCATAAATGCTTTAGAGCTACCACAAATAATTTTGAAATGGAGGAACTAAGACTTCGACTACAATGAAGCTGGTCAGATAAAAAAAAAATATCTAATATATAATATTTTGGGGAAAAAAAGCACTTTTGGCAAACAACCATTTAATTTTCATAACATTCTGGTATAGTAATATTATTCTCTACAAGTTAGAGGTCAGAGAAATGAGTCAATAAGTTCACTCAAAGTTACAGTTTAGGCACTTGAGATCCAGGACCACACAGTGGATCTTGCGATTCCAATCTGTTGCTCATTCTACAATACTAATTTGCATGCAGAAATAGGCGAGGTCTACCTCCATGAGACTCTTTTTCAAAAGCAACTTCATGGTAGCCCAAATTAAGTTAAACACCAAAACACCTACCTTTTCCTATGTTTATTAAAAGAACAAACACCCTCTTCTAACTGCTTCTTTATATTTGTCCTTCACTTCATATTCAAGTGCCTTTTAAAGAAGAGGTCAGGGGTTCCTGGCTGGCTCAGTCATAGAGCATGTGACTCTTGGTCTCCAGGTCACTCATGCCCCACATTGTACATGAAGCCTACTTAAAAAAAAAAAAAAAAAGTTTAAATTCATTTTCTCTAGTTTATCATTTAAACTAGATAAGTAATTTCAGGTTTCTACCTCTATCACCAACTGAAACTGGTTAGTTAAAATGACTTTCTTTTTTTTAAAGATTTTATTTATTTATTTGACAGAGAGAGACACAGCGAGAGAGGGAACACAAGTGGGGGGAGGGAGAAGCAAACTTCCCTCTGAGCAGGGAGCCCGATGTGGGGCTCGATCACAGGACGCTGGGATCATGACCTGAGCCGAAGGCAGACGCTTAACTTCTGAGCCACCCAGATATCCCTAAAATGACTTTCTTAATGGTCACATTTAATATACACTTTTAATCTGCACTCTACGTTGAATGTATGATTTTTTTTTTTAATTTGACAGCTGCCTTCTAAAATCCTGCTATGGATTGAATTGTGTCCCTCTAAAATTCATATCTTGAAGACCTAATCTCAACCACATCAGAATGTGACCTTACTTGGAATAGGGTTGTTCTGTTCTGCTCATTCAGAGTCTCATTCTGTTCTGCTAGGGTTCTAACCTGAGGGGTGTCTTTACAGAAAGGGGAAATTTGGGCATACCATGTGAATGAGGGGAATGTCATGTGAAGTTAAATGCAGAGACTGGCGTGATTTTTCCACATGCTAAGGAATGCCAACGACTGCCAGAAAACCATAAGAAGCATGGAAGAGATTTTCCCTTACAGCCATCAGAAGGAACCAGCTCTGCTAACACTCGATCCCAGACTTCTAGCCTCCATAACTGTGAGACGATAGATTTCTGTTGTGAAAGCCACTCAGTTTATGGTACTTTACTAAGGTAGTCCTAAGCCAACAAATACATACCATTTTCTTTTCCTTTAGAAAATAACTATTCTTTCCAGGCCTTTCCATTTCTTTTTAAAGATTCCTTAGCAGCCCTTAATAATGTGGGTTTGACATCCTTTGTCAATGAGTAAAATGCTGGTCTTCCACCACGGTCTGTTATTATATATTATTCTCCACACACTTTTTTTGAATAATATCAAAATCCTGTGGTTTCAGCTATCACCCATTTATATATCTAAACCATACATATGTTCTAAAGTTCAGGTACAAATTACTCAATGTATCTAAAACTAAGTTTATTACATTTATTACATTTCCCTATCTTCTTACCTCTTCTATATTTGTTCAGTGTAAGCCACTCCTTTAACTCAGTTACACAAACAAAATAACTGAATGAAGGTCAATCTGTGTTCTTCACTTAATTTCATGCCCTACATTTAAATAGTAAATAAGCTCAGTCAATTCTATCTCCTTAACAGTTTTGAATAAATCCATCTTTTGCAACCATTTAAATTCTCTTCTAGTTAATTACAGTAGTTTTGTAACCTGTCTTCCTGCCTCCTACCTTGTATACTCCCCCAGTTCATTGCTTGGAGACTGATAAATCCAAGACACAAAACAAATCTTGCCTGAAGCTGTTGGTCTTTAAGTCTATTATTCAGGAAAACAGTTTTTTCTGGAATGGCAGTATACCACATCCCTCCACCCTCATTCTGTTTTATATCATATAGCATATTGTGACTTAAAAAATAGTTTCTTTAATTTTATTGAGGAATAATTGACAAATGGAATTGGGATTCTTAATACATGTTAATGACGATAGCAGTTATTAAATAGTTTATTTTTTTTAATAGTTTCTTTACATAACATGTCTTTATACTTTTTAATATCTAAGTAAGTCTCTTTAACTTAAAATAAGAAATAATGCATTTCGATTTCTGTTCTTTTATAATGATGAAATGTTGTAGTTTTCTTGTTTTTTGGGGGGGTAGTGAGAGAGAGAGAGATAGAGAGCACGAGCAGAGGCAGAGGGAGAGAAAGAATCTTAAGCAGGCTTCATGCCCAGCACGGAGCCTGACACAGGGCTCCATCTCATGACCCTGAGATCATGACCTGAGCTGAAATCAAGAGTAGGAGGCTCAACAGACTGAGCCACCCAAAGGCACCCCTGAAATGTTGCAGTTTGAAATGAATTTGTGTCAGCATTTTTATCATCTAACAAGCTTAAAACACCCAAAACAAAGACTCTTTTTCTATGTCTATGTCACCTTCTAATCTGCCCCTCCCCAAACACACATACACCCACAGAATCATCTCTCTCTGTCTGTCTCTCAATAAGATCATCAACATGCCATAGATATAGTAAGCATATTTCTTGATGGGTCATTTTATGAGTCTGGTTGAAGTTCTCATTTATCTGTAGGTGATTAATTAAAAAGAAAAACTTTGATGTTAAGGGAAAAGTGGTAGAATGCTTTTTGAAAGTTTTTTTTTTTTTTAATAGCATTTCTAAAGTTGAAATGGAATTTAGACATTTTGGCATTTGGTATTTTATACCTTATACAATTATTAAGCAATTAACATGATTTGTTGCCTGGCATTTTCTATCATATTCATACATGTCTGGATGGTACAAATTTTTTTCCACAAAGAAAGTTCATAATGGCAGGGAGACTATTTGTTTTATTGATAATTGAGTTCTGCAACATTTTTTGTCATATATACATATATATATATATATACACTTTTTTGTCTAATATATATATGCTTTTTTGTCTAATATATATGTATTTGTCTAATATATATATATTAATATATATGTATATATTTGCTGTTTTGGGGGAGAGGGGAGAACGAAAATCATTTGTCTAATTATGAGTCAGATGCTACCTTCCTTTCAAACTGATTTATTAACACTTTCATAATTTTAATTTTTTAAATTCATTTTCCACCATTAAAATCCC
The DNA here is from genome assembly GCF_002201575.2 of Neomonachus schauinslandi. Lineage (NCBI taxonomy): Eukaryota > Metazoa > Chordata > Mammalia > Carnivora > Phocidae > Neomonachus > Neomonachus schauinslandi. The sequence goes on from NC_058404.1 coordinate 179,309,781, forward strand.
CAATTTTTAAGAGGAAGCAAAATTTCTTTTGGTAACTGGTTCTTAGAAATTGGAAAATATATTTTCTCAGGCTGCTGGGGCTTTCCTTCATCAGCATATTTCTGCCATGCTTCTACAGTCATTAAGCTGGCACCTTTTGGGAAGATTTTAATTAATTACAAAATGTCAATTAATGACTATATTAAAATGAGAAGAGGTAACATGGAAACAGGTTTAACAGTATAAGAGAGATATTTGGATATCTTTAGTTCATGCTTGATACAAAGTTACAATTTTCTTAAATTGAGAACAAAAGACACTGGACTGAGATGTCTGATGCCAATTCTGCTGCTAAGGGGATTTGGACCTGGGCAGGTCATTTAACCTGTTGGTCCATCTGTTTTCTCATAAAAATAAGAATAAGAATAAGAATAACAGGACTGGATTAGGTAATCTGTAAAATCCCTTCCTGCCCTAACACTCTATATTTCTTTTTTTTTTTTAATTTTATTTATTTATTTGACAGAGAGAGAGCACAAGTAGGCAGAGTGACAGGCAGATGGAGAGGGAGAAACAGGCTCTCCGCTGAGCAGGGAGCCTGATGTGGGACTCGATCCCGGGACTCCAGGATCATGACCTGAGCCGAAAGCAGCCTCTTAACGGACTGAGCCACCCAGGCGCCCCAACACTCTATATTTCTAATGCATATTAATAATAGCTGTCAAAATCTATCAGACTTGGTGGTACATGTTGCCAAGGGCTAGTGATACAGAGAATCATACTGATGATGAAAATGTTGACTAATATTATTGAGCACCATATGCCTGCAGTCATTACCTCATTTGATTCCCTAATTGTTCTACTGGGGGAGATGAGGTGGACATGAAGCCAAGGGGAGCAAGAACTAGCTAGAATCCGCCTATGTCTTTTCATTTGTTATTCCTGGCCTCTGATACAAGAGATTTCAGAGAGTAAAGACTGTTCGTTCACTTTTACCTTCTGAAACTTTCACAGATTTATCTTTTGGGCCAATTAACAAAGTAGAGTATAGGACAGAGGATTCTAGGAAACAATTCTAGGTTAACCAAGTCGACAATGCAAAAATAAATAAATAAATAATGCTCTAAGTCAATTATTTTTCTTGTACTTTAATTTCCCTATTTCTAAGATGTTGATTTTGTTTCAGCAACTCAATGTTATAGTTGTGGGGATAATATGTGAATATACACTGAAAATCAAAATAATGATAAAAATTACTTTTGTTTCTAAAATAATTATGACAACATATTTTTAAATGGTTCCCCTAAACAAATCAATTTGTGAAAATATTTTATGCCATTTAAAAGTAGTACCCTCTTAAAACAGTGTGTGCTTACCTTGTCAATTCTGTATCTCCTTGTTCTATAGCCTATGATTATAGTTTGAAGATTTATATGTACAGTACACATATTTGAAATGAAAAAAGTTCAATAATCATCTGTTACCTAACTCCTTACTGGTGACAGCTAAGATAACATGTCGTTTATTTAATATTTATGACATATACACATAAAGAGATGGATAGCTTACAAATTCTATTAAATAGAACTTCAAAGCATATGTGACATCAATAAAACTCAAAGTGTGGCTTTGAATCTTATATAGGTACTGCTCTGATAAAATTAGTTGGGAAAAAATTTCAGTGCCTTGGGTTTCTAATAGTCATTATTGTTAATATTTCTCTACTTCAATTTTAACTGATGAATACTGAAAACTAACATTCATTCTTTAAAAGATTTATATAGTTATTTTAGAGACACGTGAACAGGAGGAGGAGTGGAGGGAGAGGGAGAAAATTCCTCAAGCAGACTCCCCGCTGAGCATGGAGCCTGATGCAAGACTGGGTCCCAGGCCCCTGAGATCATGACCTGAGCCAAAACCAAGAGTTGGACACTTAACTGACTGAGCCACACAGGTGTCCCTAAAAACCTAACATATATTTAAACTAGTAATTTTGACTTTAGATCAAAAGCACATAGGAAGTGACTATAAAAAACAAAAATGTTATTTTGTATAGATTTTTAAAAAATTTTACTATATTTCTCTTGGAAATGGAGAGAACTTTCAAAGTTATTTTTCTCAGTCCCATCATGTGATAGATGAAAAAAGGAAGTTACCCAGTTAAAATAAGGTAAATTACATAGATCATAAATAAAGCATCTGCATTACTTACCAAACTGTTCATGTGTCCATTTTATTGTATTATTATCACGCTTTTCTAGTTCAGCTGAATACTTACCCCAACCAATATAGTACATATTTTACCAATTGTGTATATGTTTCTATGATTCAAAATTATAAAAATGTTGATTATAGTGTGTTCAGAATCCATTGGGGGCGAAAAAAGTTTGCAAACCTAATCATAAAAAGCAAACTGAGAAATTGCAAATTCACTTCAGACAAAAATCAGTGGGTACTTTGGAAGAGACTATTCCAATTAAATCTATAGGTTTAGTTCAGAAAACAATTTTTTTTAAAGATTTTATTTTTATTTATTTGACAGAGAGAGACACAGCGAGAGAGGGAACACAAGTAGGGGGAGTGGGAGAGGGAGAAGCAGGCTTCCTGCCGAGCAGGGAGCCCTATGCGGGGCTCGATCCCAGGACCGTGGGATCATGACCTGAGCCGAAGGCAGACGCTTAACGACTGAGCCACCCAGGTACCCCCAGAAAACAAATTTTAAACAAATCTGAGCAAGGCCTTGTGATGGACATTGTACATAGACCAAGATTCAAAACATAGTTCCTGACTTTGGGGACACATGGTATTCTTAAGATAGTGAAAGGCACACAATCATTCATTACAGAGCAGTGTAAGAATGTGATAATGATTATTTCTAAGGAGAGGCAGTGAAGAAAGCATTTTATGATTTCATCAGAGATACAGAAATCAGAACAATGACTTTGATCCTGAACTTAAGAGATTTTATAAAGCCAAAATAAATAGTGGTAAAGAGGGACATGTAGATGTAGTGTATTTGTGTGTGTGTGTGCATGCACTCACACTAGCAAGTGTGTGTTGTGGGAAAAGATATGTATTATTGGAAGAATTAGCTCATTTAGCTGATACTAAAAAAACTGGGACATAGATCCCAAGTCACTTTGAGTTCTTTGCCAATAATAACTATGAATAAAAACATTGGTGGGCACCTGGGTGGCTCAGTTGGTTAAGCAACTGCCTTCGGCTCAGGTCATGATCCTGGAGTCCCGGGATCGAGTCCCACATCGGGCTCCCTGCTCGGCGGGGGGTCTGCTTCTCCCTCTGACCCTCTTCGCTCTCGTGCTCTCTGTCTCTCATTCTCTCTCTCAAATAAATAAATAAAATCTTTAAAAAAATTGGTAAAATGAGTTAAAATTACAGAATTTTTCAAAGTTATTAAATCCAAAGTCTTATTTATTTTTTCAAACCACTTTTATTCTCAATGAAGGGGAATAACAGATTCTGCCTTACACTAAAATGAAGGAATTAAGTGGATTTATGATGTGACCTTTCATTAAAACATGAGGTTTGCCTTCCTAAGGTCCTCAAAAATGAGTTATTCTTTCCTGAACAAAAATAGTCTTCTGGGCATTGACTCATATGGGATGATTTAATAGGATATCACATTGTATAATTTAAACTATATAGTCATCTAATGATACCAGATTCATTAAAAAAAAAAAAAATCTCAATCCTCAAATCTCAGTCCCCTGCCATGATTATTCATACCTCTCAGTTGATTAGTAATCCCAAAATGACAACATGAATCAAAGTAAATTTTCATATTATGTTTATGCCATTAATGCAAATCTAATTAAATATCTAACAATTAATGCAACTTCTTCCAGGAGAGTTAATACAGTGGAGAATGTCCATGGAAGGTGAGTCAGTGAGAATTATCTTCATTATTGTTTTTCAATGAGCCTGATATATGTATATTTCTTTTTGTACTGTGTGGAAAAATTTTTTTTCTAGGTACAAGAATATAACTATTTCTCCTGGTTGGGCATTATAATGTTGGCAGCATATATATGTGTCTTATACGATGTCACCCATCCAGTCTGTCAGTAAATGTTTATAGAATGCCTCATATGTGGGACGCACTACACTAGAAGCCGGTGATACAAAGTGTTAATACACAGACTGTGGAGTCAAAAGACCATTTTTTTAAATTAATCACCATTATAATTCATTCAAGCCTCTAATTTTTAGTGAGATTTTTTGGGTAGAACTCAGAAAATGGGGTTATTATGTGCTGTGGTGTACATTAGAATGTTCTTTTTTTCTTTTTTTTTAAGATTTTATTTATTTATTCATGAGAGACAGAGAGAAACAGAGGGAGAAGCAGGCTCCCAAGGAGCGGGAAGCCCGATGCGGGACTCGATCCCAGGACCCTGGGATCATGACCTGAGCCGAAGGCAGACGCTTAACCATCTGAGCCACCCAGGCGCCCCTTAGAATGTTCTTTGACATTTTATTTCCACATGAGGAGTACTTTTGCCTTTTCCTTATCTTTGAACTTGTAACTTGCTCTGGCCACTGGCATATTAGCAGATGTGATGCAAGCAGAGGATTGACATGTACATATGCACTGGGCTCTCTCTCTTGTACTCTGCCTTTACCACGAAGACATGCTGAGTAGCTTGATGGTCCCCGAAAAATAAAAGGCACTTACAGTAGACCTCAACTGAACCCATGGCCTGGAACTAATCCTAACCAAGGCCAGCAGAGGTCAGCAGAGCTGGGCCAGTATATGAGCAGTTTGAAGCAGACAACCCAGTTGAATGAATAATTGGAAACTGAGTAAGAATAAATACTTATCCTTTTTTTTTTTTTAAAGATTTTATTTATTTATTTGAGACAGAGAGAATGAGATACAGAGAGCATGAGAGGGAGGAGGGTCAGAGGGAGAAGCAGACTCCCTGCTGAGCAGGGAGCCCGATGCGGGACTCGATCCAGCGACTCCAGGATCATGACCTGAGCCGAAGGCAGTCGCTTAACCAACTGAGCCACCCAGGCGCCCCAATACTTATCCTTTTAAGACTCAGTTTGGGGGTGGTTTATTATAGGTCAGTAGTTGACAAACACAAAGGAATCTGTGCCTTATAGTGATTCTAATACCAGATTCATTCTTTTTAGATCTAGTATTTAAAAATATTTATTTACAACATTTTAATATGTGTTCTGTTTTAAGGAAACACATAAAGAGTAGTATGGCTATAGGTTTCATCATCATTTAACTTTGATTTAAGAACCAGGTGACAAAGGCAGATACACAGCAAAGACATCAATTGTATAAATGTAATGAGATGAATAATTCTATTTAGCAAAATTTATCTATGACAATTTCTTAAGTGATCATAAAAGTTATAGGCATGTTTTTCTCCTCAGAAGTCTCTGTAAGCTCCCCTGTGAGGTTAGTCTGATTACATAAACATGTAAGACAGTGATAGAATGATTTCTTGATTAAAAAAATAAAGTGGGTTCCTGGGTGGCTGGGTCTGTTAAGCATCTGACTCTTGATTTCAGCTCAGGTCATGATCTCAGGGTCATGAGATAGAGTTCTGCATCGGGCTCCACTCTCAGTGTGGAACCTACTTGAGATTCTCTCTGTCCCTCTCCCTCTACCCCTCCCCCTGCTCGCTTGCTCTCTCTCTCTCTCTCTCAAACAATAAATAGATCAATCAATAAATAAAATTTTTAAAAAGTATGTTTCTGTATATATGAGTATTTATTTAGAATTACATTTGTTCTTCATGCTGAGTTGACTCCAAGAATCACAAATAGGCAACATTCATATAGAAATTCAAGGCCATTGAGAGAGAAATATACCCTAGAAGGAAAACTGTTAACATGCAATTGTTAACTCCTTAAAATAAAACATACTTATTCATTTTCTTTTTTCTTTTTTTTTTTTTAAGATTTTATTTATTTCTTTGACAGAGAGAGACACAGTGAGAGAGGGAACACAAGCAGGGGGAGTGGGAGAGGAAGAAGCAGGCTTCCCATTGATCAGGTAGCCCGATGTGGGGCTTGATCCCAGGACCCTGGGATCATGACCTGAGCCGAAGGCAGATGCTTAATGACTGAGCCACCCAGGTGCCCCACTTTTTCATTTTATATAACTATAGTGCATACAGCAATGCCATATACAATGTTGGTACATCTTGAATAAACAATAAGTAGTGTTATGTGATTAAACCAATGGTGACATAAATTTATTGCCAGTAAAAAATTAAATGTTCAGGAATTTCCTCATCTGCCCTGAAGGACAATGATAGAACCAATAGCTACTGCATTAGAATTTGCTAAATCAATGGCTCACTCAATGGTAAGTATATCCTTCATTTCTCTTTTTTTTAATTTTAATTCCACTTAGATGATGTACAGTGTTATATTAATTTCAGGTGTACAATATAGTAATTAAACACTTCCATATATCACCCTGTGCTCATCACAAGTGTACTCCTTAATCCCCATCACCTATTTAACCCATCCCCCTACTCACCTCCCCTCTGGTAACCATCAATTTGTTCTCTGTAGTTAAGAGCTGTTTCTATTTTTTTAAGAGTCTATTTCTTGATTTATCTCTCTCATTTTTTCCCTTTGCTAGTTTGTTTTGTTTCTTAAATTCCATATATGAGTGAATCATATGATGTTTGTCTTTGACTTATTTCGCTTAGCATTATATCCTCTAGCTCCATCTGTGTTGTTTCATGCCCTCCATTTCTGAATGTTGAAATCACAGACCTAATTTTAAGGTTAAGATGATCTAGACAAACATGCAGAGAGTAAGTCAATCAGAATGAAGGGAAATAGCTTGATCAAATCTCAGTGAATGTATTGAAGAAAATTTTGAGCTAATACTGTGTTGGGTAAACATTTACACGACACTATCATCAGACCTTTGTGCCAGAAAAATATCACGTGTGCCATGGGAAACGGTGTGTGCAAAAAGCAAGAAGATAGAAAGCAAGAAGAGCTCGAGATGTTCCTGGTAGGAAATAGCACTCTCTATAATCCCTTATTTTGAAGTATTAGCCAAGAGCCAGGTCAAAGTTTTCCAGAAACCATGTTTCTGGTCAAAACACAATAGTTCAGATCCATTGTACCTTTCTTTTTATTGACTGCACGAAGCTAAATAAAATCTTGTTTTGTTATAGGAAGAAAAAAAAAAAACTGTAACATATAGATTGATGCCCCTAGTTGCCTTTAATTATGCTCCAACTTTTACCAACTGAGATGAAAGCCAGATTGCTTTGTATTCAGTTTATTTATTTATTTATTTATTTATTTATTTATTTATTTGACAGAGAGAGACACAGTGAGAGAGGGAACACAAGCAGGGGGAATGGGAGAGGGAGAAGCAGGCTTCCCGCGGAGCAGGGACCCCCGATGCGGGGCTCGATCCCAGGACTCTGGGATCATGACCTGAGCCGAAGGCAGATGCTTAACGACTGAGCCACCCAGGCGCCCCTGTATTCAGTTTATTTAATGAAACCATGACAAAGAAAATTCCTATTAACACATTGACTTCAGTAAAGGATCTACAAAATAATTCAAACTTTGATAGATTTCACAATATTCACACTGACCAGAAAGCCCATAAAATTAATTAATATATAATATATTTAAGCCATAATTTGCATCTTCATGGGTATTCATGACTCCTAAATGGAGATTAAACTGGTGGAAATATTTCCTCAACATAGAACCCAAATCCTCAGCAGTAGTATAAAAAAGAATGAAGAAAAACGTGAAGGAAACAAGAATTGTTAAGTAGAGGTCCACAGATCATGCCTTAGTGAGGCCTTATACTTATATTGAAAAGTGTTGGGAGTATAGGTCTGCCAATCTATCTGTGTGTGTGTGTGTGCGTGTGTGTGTGTGTACACATATAGGTACAGCTGATGGAAGGGTCTAGAGCTGTCTTCAGATTCCAAAATAGATCAGAGATCTCTACCCACTTCCCCTCCCACCCCTGCCACAGACACACACACACACACACACAGACACACACACACACACACTCACACATAAATTATGAACCACTGGTATGTCTACATCTCCTATGATTTTGTTTTTATATGTTTCAGTCAAAGTCCAGTCAGGAAAACAGAAACCAGTCTGTTGTTTCAAACTAAGGGAATTAACACAGTAAATTTTTCACATAGCTCATGAGAGAGCTGAAAAGCCAATAAGGGACAATGAGGTGATTTGCTGATTACACATCTGCACACTCTAACCACGAGGCAGGAGAGACAAAGGGAGGAAGCCATGTTACCAGAGCCCAGGAGATAGGGGCATCCACCCAATGCTGGAAGCCCACAGGTCTATCCAGAGGCAGCTACAACCACAGAGTAGGTAAAGCTGGAGACAATGCCTGTAAACCTGAAGATAGGGACTCTTATTGGCTGAAGAATAAGTTCCCCTATGATACCACACAGAGCAAGACAATGGAAAGGGGTAGCTCTGATCATAAACAAACCAGGGAAGCAGAGAGTTTAGAATTAATTAAAAACATGGAAATTATTTTCACACTAGATCCTCTTATTCTTTTCCTTATTTCTCATGATGATATCACAATCATTTCTAGCAATTATGCAGGCTGAAAAACTTTGAGTCCTTCTTTATTTTTCCCCTTCCCCTTGTTTCCAAAATCATAATCATATTTATTATATCTCAGTTTTTACCTTTGAAAAAAATAAGAAAAAATATATTATATACTCCAGTTTCTCCTAATATTTGCTCTTTTACACTGGTTCCTGACACAAAGCTCCTAAGTTTCTTTCTTTTTTTTTTTTTTTTAAGATTTATTTATTTATTTGAGAGAGAGAGCAGCAGCAGAGTGAGGGACAGAGAAAGAAGCAGGCTCCCTGCTGAACAGGGAGCCCAACGCAGGGCTCGATCCCAGGACCCTTGGATCATGATCTGAGCTGAAGGCAGATGCTTAACTGACTGAGCCACCCAGGCGCCCCAAGCTCCTAAATTTCTTTAGGTGATAAGAGCATCTTTGTTTTAATGAGGAGGCTCTTGATGGGCTCTGGGATGAGGGTTAATCACTAGAAAGACCAAACCATGGTTAGAAGCCTAGACTATCAACCCTAGCTCCCATCCTCAAAAGAAGAGAGAGGGATTGGAAAAGGAGTCAATAATTGATCATATCTACTCAGTGAAACTTCCATTAAAATCCATGAATAATGGGGTTTGGAGAGCTTCCAGGTTAGTGAATACTTCAGCATGCCTGGAGAGTGGCACGCTCCAAATCCGTGGGGACAGAAACTCTTGCACTTGGGACCCTTCCAGACCTCACCCTATGTATCTCTTTATCTGGCTATTCATTTGTATCCTTTAAAATAGCCTATATGATAAATTTTCTTTTTTTTATTTCAATATTTTTTATTAAGGGCTATAAAATATCCAGAAAGATAAATAAATGTGATGCAGTGATATATGTCCTAATATGAAGAACTTTCTTTCAGTACATTGTTTTTCTTCACAATGGCCTTCAAATCACAGGAGGCAGTGATTCTATGCCATTTCCTCTTCTTTTATTACATGCTGCAGAATTTCTGAATCAGTATCCCACCCTCAGTATTCTCATTTATAGATCAAATTCGTTTTCAATCCATTGTTTAGAGGGAACATATTTTCTTCTGTTCCACAAAGAGGACTTTTGTTTTCAATGAATCATAATGCAAGAGAGTCAGTTTCCCCATAGTTGGCTTCTCTTAGTGTTGAAGGAGTAACCTGTCCCAGCTTGGCTCAGCATTTTCACCAGAATGGTTTTTGACTTGCTCTTGGCAAAGGTGACCGCGGACAGGAACATGGTGTCTATGATAAATTTTCAAAGGTAAGTAAACTTTTTTCCTGGGTTCAATGAGCTACTCTTGCAAATTTTTGAACCTGGTGGCGGGGGGGGGGGGTGTGGGAACCCGTGATTTGTAGTCATGTCAAACAGAACTTATGGGTAATGTGAGGACCTACTACTTGTGGTTGACATCTAGAGTGGGAGGTAGTCTTGTGGTATTGAGCTCTTAACCTATGGGGTCTGTGCTAACTCTGATTAGTGTCAGAACTGAATTGAATTGTAGAATGTCTAGCTAGCGATAGAGAATTGATTGGGATGGGGTAAACCCCACATGTCTGATGTCAGAAGAGTTTTGTGATTGCAAAGGAAAACAGTGAGTGGTGAGTTTCTCTAGACGATATCCCATTCACTCCTAATAATCTCTCACATAATTTTTTCACCAAGATTCAAATTGGCCATTCTCCTAGTTGCGTTTCCCTTGTAACTCATCATACTACAGTCTCCATATCCACCTTATCAAATCCAAATTCAGATCATATGAGTCTTCCACTCCCAAAATTTTATAAAAGTCTGGATGTAGGAACTAGGCGCAATTACTTTATGATCTGATTCCTACCATTTTTCAGTCTTTCGGTTTTATCAAAGTGAACTCCCTCATGGCACAGAGCATTTGAACAAATGAGCTAAGAGACTTCACCAAATTTATATTTTTTAAGATTTATTTATTTATTTGAGAGAGAGAGAGAGAGAATGCATGAGTACAGGAGTGGAGGGAGGGGTAGAGGGAGAGGGAGAGAATTTCACGCAGACTCTGCACTCAGTGTGGAACCCAATGGGGAGCTTAATCTCACAACTCTGAGATCACGACCTAAGCCAAAACCAAGAGTCGGATGCTTAACTGATTGCATGACCGAGGAACCCCTTCACAAAATTTAGACTGGCTTCCAGGTGTACTAGTCTTTGTCCCTAAAGATGACCCTAGCCCCAATGCTGAGTTTTGCTTAAAAAAACGCAATGCTGCCAAACTACAAAACGCACATTGTCCCAACCCACAATACCAAATCATTTTCACTGATTTCCCACTTGTTGCTCTTGTGCACTTTTCCATTTTTCCTATAGAGTCTTTTGTTTCCTCTATGTTTTCCCTTAGTCACCTTTTCTTAGTTGAGCTATACTCAGGGTGTAGTGGTGTCTTTTTCTCCAACTGTGGTACTCTGAATAAAATCTTCATTCATACCTTTAACAAGTGTCCAGTGCAGTTTTTCTTTGACATCAGGCACATACCTGGTTGAGTGACACTCCTTGTATTCCTTCTCTGTACACAATATGCCCATTTTGTATTTAGATTCATGATGTGCCAACTGTTTGGGAAAACCTTTCCTCAAACTCCACATGTCCAATTCTTGTTCACCTTTGAAGATCAAATCAAATGCAACTCCTTATAGTTGTATTACTACTGAGTTAATTCTACTGGCTGTCTGGGCCCATGCAAGCCTGAATGTTCTGTTCTGCTTTTCCTATTGTTGGGAGGATCCCTGTGACTATTTGTGGGCCATACCCACAAAAGAGAATTGTGTCTCTTCTGGGTCAGATCATTTAGTACCAGTTCAATAAGTACCAGATTCATAGTTTTATTTTTCTTCTGCTATGATAGGCAAATGGGCTAGGAATGGCTATTCTGTCAGCCTGGGTCTTGGAGTTGAAATAAAAATAGGAGAGCTCCTAACTGTCCTTCGGAGACCATGGGAGCCTTTGTTGTTTTACATAACTGAGATTGTAAGTATTTGTTACCACAATACAACCCAGAGCAACACAATTATTTATTTTACTGTACCTCTCTTAGGTAATTTGAAATTTCTAAAATAAATTATAATTATTTATGTATTCATAAGGTTTTTTTTCCCTACTAGATTGGAAAGCTTTAATGATAAAATTTGTTTTTGAGGATAATTTAGAATAAGCACTTGTTAGATATATTTTTCTTATGACTGCAAAAATAAACTAATTAATATACAACTAGAAGAATGCTTTCTTCTATCTGTATTTTCGATCTAGAATTGTACTTTTTAAATGAGTACTTTGGATTAAATAATCCTATATGTTCTGACTGAGGCTACTGTACATTTTGCTTCCTAAGGGATTCTTCGTACTGTAAAGGGCATGGGCAAATCATTATAGATATACCCATAAGTTTTTTGTACAACATTTCCGAGATGTGTTGGCTGGCAGAGGATTGGCCTTGATTATACTTGGGATGAGAGCACCAATACAGATTTAGAAAGTGCTGACACAGTATCACTGGCTTATATATCTATAATCAGTCTGTTTCTAATTTTACAAGAAGGTCTATCTGGCAGTGTTAGCATTTTTCAAAAGTTGAAAGCAATAGGAAATAACCTTAGGTTTAATAGGCTTGTTTTGCTAACAATGAGATTTTTTTCTATGAAAATTATTGATTCATTTCAACATTCCACCATAGATAGTATTGTCAAAATTGTTTACTGTTTGAAAATAGAATCATCACTCAATAAATGACATTAAAGTAGAAGGGTTTGCTATGGATAATTCAAGTATCCAGAGAATTATCAAATCAATTCCTCCTTATTTGTGAAAGTATATTTTTTTCCCTTTACATTATGTATATATTTTAAGCCAAACACTTTTCAACAAAATGACTGATTACAATAAGACCTGAATTTATATTAAACACTATCACTTTTTTTTTTTCCATACCAGGTTTAAAAGTTTTGGCTGTTGGAAATAGAAATCCAATTAAGCTAAACTCACATAAGGTGGGCTTTGGAGGAAGTTTTTATTCACGTCGTACCGTGGAATGATAACAGAACTTATGTGTTCTTCATGGGAAGAAGAGCCTGATGCCAGAAAATGGTAAGTGAATGAGGCTTGTTCTCTGGCTTTCTCTTTGGCACCAAATGTGCTTGTTTTTCACTGTCATTCTTCAGATCTCCTCTTTTCTCCTGCTCTCTCAGAAGATGGCTTAATCTCCATTGTTGAGAATCTCTTCTGTAAGTCTTTTCTATGTAGCCTCCAGTTAATGTAGTCACAACTTCTTGTCTACTATTTTTGTGTGTGTGGGTGTATCAATTAGTTCTTGTCCTCAAGGCATTTTTCTTACAGTCTTTCCATGTTCATCCAAGAGCCAAAAAGTTCTAGCTAGCAAAAGGGATATGGGGGAATAGACATCTTGATACATCGAAACACTTTTCCAGAGGCTGTGGGTAGAGCAAATTGAGCTATTAAGGGATTGAACTGAATCATTTCACTTGTGGGGCGGTGTGCTTCTGTGTTTTAACTTGACTTATGGTTCACATAGTGGAAGGATTCATAACTGACTTTAAAGGAACAAAATATTTCCTACAAAATGGCTGTTAAAATAAAAAATAAGGGGGCGCCTGGGTGGCTCAGTCGTTAAGCGTCTGCCTTTGGGTCAGGTCATGATCCCAGGGTCCTGGGATCGAGCCCCGCATCGGGCTCCCTGCTCTGCGGGAAGCCTGCTTCTCCCTCTCCCATTCCCCCTGCTTGTGTTCCTGCTCTCGCTGTGTCTCTCTCTGTCAAATAAATAAATAAAATCTTTTAAAAAAATAAAAAAAATAAAAAATAAGAGTTAACTAAAATGCTATGAATATCATCCAAAGAAAATAATGTGATATGAAAAACCCATTACCATAAGTAAGGTATCATATAGACTATTCAATCCATATATTTATAAACAAATATTTGATCAAAACATTGAATTAATTTACTTTACCACTGGGTAACACTAACAACTGGCACCATTACAAAATTATTTTTTAAATTCTCCTGAAAAACTTGGTTTTGTGTGTTTCTTTTTATGTTTACAAATATTTTATGTACAAATAAATACCAATCTTTTCCAAATGAATTATTAAAAATATTTGTTTAGCCCTCACAGCAATATTTTATTGAATCTAAATGTGCTAAAATCAGAATTAAATCCATTGATACACTGAGAGCTCATTTTATTTATAAAGAAATATGCAGGGGCGCCTGGGTGGCTCAGTCGTTAAGCGTCTGCCTTTGGCTCAGGTCATGATCCCAGGGTCCTGGGATCGAGCCCCGCATCAGGCTCCTTGCTCAGCGGGAAGCCTGCTTCTCCCTCTCCTTCTACTGCTTCCCCCTGCTTGTGCTTTCTCACCCTCTCTGTCAAATAAATAAAAATCTTTAATAAAAAAAAGAAATATGCATAAAGAAAATAAACAAATATGTGTGTTTATAAACACATATGCTTGTGTCTGTATGTATTTTCTCTGAAGGGGATTTTATTGTTTTCTAGATATTGATCATTATAGCATGAGTAAGTTCTAAATGAAATGAATATCATGAAATTAATTATCCATAAATGTTTCCTTAGAAGTAGATCAGTCTCCTATGTGATGCCAAACTTAGGACGCAACTCCTCCATTAACTATCATTTATGGCAATGATATTTGGGACTCCAGATAGGTTCATATTTCTGAGAAACTAACACAAGAAACATAGTAATAACGTAATGCTTCTAATGTCACAAAGGCACTAGAGAGTATCCAAGATACCTTTTTGTTTATGCCTTTTACCAGCTGTAATTTATCATGTTTCGCCAGAGCCAAAGTTAGTGGTGATTCCCTAGCATACGCACAGAAGGTCTGAAACAAAGTAAATTTTTTTAAGGCTTCAAAGAAGGAAACTTTACACTATGCAAAGTAGCTCAGGGCGATGTCCTGAACTGTATAATTAGTCAATGAGTGTTTATTTTGATAGAATAATGACTGTATCAATTTGCTAGAAAACTTGAAAGCGGTGCTCAGTGAGAAAGCTGTTGAATTCTATTGCAACATGTATTCTATTCTCCTTGATAATGATATCTGAATTAAAACCTCATGAGAAAGTCACTTATTTTTTTTAAGTCTAAGCTTCCTTTGAATTGCAAATTATTACTTTTCTCAACATAACTATGATGGCCACTTTCAATTTCTGCTGTGAAACAGCAGTTCCCAATGCCAAATTGACATTTAAAAGCATTGTGGGAACCTACCACAGGTCTTGCGGAAAAATAGTATAGATTTGTTTGGTACGAATTTATAAAGGAATTATAAAGGTCCCTCAGAACATTCAAAATTCCTGGCAAATCACCCCTGTATTGATGAGTATTGACCCTTTACTCTCTTGAATGGCAGGAATGCTGTTCCAGCCATCTATTTGTTTTTTCTATCCCATAAACTGGAAACTTACAAGCAGATTCACCAGACTCAGAACAACTTGCCCTTCCACTGAAAAAAAATGCCTACACAGTTACTGGAGCTACCTAATGCTACCATTAAATGCAATACCAATATGGCTGAAATCCCTCCCAGGCAATTTCAATTATTTTCTCTCATCTCAGTATAAGGATTTTTTTTTTTTTGTTCCCACCATGTTATTTGACTACTTTCTATAGCATAGTTCCATCAAAATCAGAAATTTTAATATAATTAAATAAGTAAAGTCTTGTGCACAAATTTCCCCCACAGTTTTCCAGTGGGGAATGATCTGTCCTTTTGAAATCAAGCCGGCTAGTATTTGCTATGTAACATACCACCCTAATCCTAGTGACTTAAAATAACTCCTATTCTGGGGGTTGGCAATTTGAGGGGGAAGATGAGGGAAGAGCTAGGTATATCTTCTAATCTTCATTGGGCTGGGTTAAGCAGGTGCTGGGTGGTCTATCTTGGTGTATGTTGGGATGGCCCATTTCTGCTTCAAGAGGACTCTTACCTCCAACATGTTTGTGCAATTTGTTCCCTTGGCAGCTCCCCAGTTTTCCAAAATACTAAGTGGAAGCAAGCAGATCTTTTCAAGTACCAGATAGGAGCACATCACACCCTCCAAATTTCATTGTTCAAAGCAAGTCACAAGGCCAACCCAGCTTCAGGTGGAGGGAAAATAGATTTTGCATGGGAGAAACTTTAAAGTCACATTCTAGGGGCGCCTGGGTGGCTCAGTTGGTTAAGTGACTGCTTTCGGCTAGGGTCATGATCCTGGAGTCCTGGAATCGTGTCCCGCATCGGGCTCTCTGCTCAGCAGGGAGTCTGCTTCTCCCTCTGACCCTCCCCCCTCTCATGTGCTTTCTCGCTCTCTCAAATAAATAAAGAAATAAAATCTTAAAAAAAAAAACTATAATAAAGTCACATTCTAAGGAGTGTATATTCAGGGAAGAATAAAGAATGTGGGCCACTATTATAATTTATCACAACTCTCCTTGCTGCAGTGGATACTTTCAGTATGGAAAGTAGCAAATCACTCAGATGCAGTATGGAAAGTCACAAATTACTCAGATATAATATGGAAAGGGCAAAACACTTAAAAAAAAGAGGGGAGGGAGAAAAGCTGCCCAGTTGGTTCAGTTGGTTCAGTATATAACTGGAAGTCCACAGGAAATCACCAAAAATTGGTCAACTCACCATCTCGCAAAGATTTTGTTTTCTTCTGAAACAAATAGAAAATTGGTACTCGATCCAATCTAAGTCTGAGTAATTTTGAGTTATGTGAAAAATGGATACGTTTATACTAACTGTCATAAAAATTAGAAGCCCATGACAAGGATACTTTTAGTGGGCATGATGAAACAGAGGAAGTTAAATTTAGAAAATAAATAATTGATGATAAAGAATGCCTGCTATAGAAAAGCCCTGGAAAAGCAGCTGACAATGTGGTGGTGAAAGTTGCTTTTTAAAGCGAAGACCAGGTTCTGAGACTTGCAGTCCTATCAGCTTCCTGTTGGTGTGTGCTCTGTCATTCACCTATCAAGCCTAATTTAGATAGATAAAAACCATAAATTCCCATTTTACTCCCGGGAATAATCATGACAATGCAAAAATATGTGGTTGGTGATTAAACAGTCATGGAAAGTTACTACTTTGAAACTCAAATTTGATTTTTGCAGGGGAGGAATTTTTTGATCTTCATGATATTTTCTTTAAAAAGCAAATTTTTAAAAATGTGGGAAATACGGACAAAATCTATAAAAATTTCTGAAGTTAGAGGCATTACTCTTCTATGACACATTTTCCAAATACAAATTGTTCATAGATAGATCAAACAAAAGATTGAAGAATACAAAAAAAAAAAAAAAAAGAAAGAAGAGAAAAGAAAAGGAAAATTGGAGAACACGTAGATGTTTACAAACTCTCTCTCTCTTTTCACTGGGAAGGAAATAATGATTCAGAAAAGAAGGTGATTTAGTCAAATACACACATCTAGTCTGTTGACAAAGGGAGATAAGTGCCTTGGTTTCCTGGTCTCCAGCACAGAGCCCTTTGTGCTATTCCATTCGGCGAGATATTGTTTAATATATATACAATTGAATGATCTGCCTCAAATATTTCTTGTGTGTGTGTGCTTGCCTGTGTGTACCTGTGTTTGCCTGTTTGTGTGGTGTGAGTCTTAGAAAATAACAGAAATTAGATTTTTGTGTATAACATTTGACTAAATACTGCTCCAACATTCTAAGTTCCCCACCTTAAGAAAATAAGAAACTTTGGGAACATCAACAATAATAAGCTGAAAACATTTAATGAAGAAATAAAGGACAATGGTATGAACAGCTCCCAGGACACACAGTAGAATGTGTGAAAATGTCTATGTTACTCTATAGTGCAGAGTAAAACCAAGATAGGTCATTGTTTACTTTAAATTCTTACCACCTCAAGGCAGGAGGGACATTTGGGGCACCAGGTAATCTTCTGTTGATGATTCATCTCCAATATATATACATCATTTTTATGACAAAAATATCACAATGGTACCATCTTCCATGTAATTCTGCTTCTTGTTTACACAGATTAATAATTTGCAGGTTACAAGTTTCCTGAGCTACATGCATTTCCCATTATTTTCTAATACATTGATGAAAATAAATGCCCTGTGGTTCCAGCATCAGTGGCTTTTTACCAAACAAGAACTTCCACTGAGAAAAGTTGCAGTTATTACCTTAAAAGAGATGTGTTATTTTATTTTTCCAACAACGGAAGGCCTCTATAAGTCCAAAGTCCCATACAATTATATACTACAGAGCAGAATAATAGAACACTGCACTAAGATAAATTTTGTGCCCACTTAATTGAAACACTTGCCAAGGAGCTGGGTGAGAGCAATGTATTTCAATCATTCTAAACAATGGATAAAGGAGACACATTCCTTCTAAATGACACACTTTAGCTGTCCGGAAGCCTATTCACAGTTGTGCGTGGTAACATAAGTTTGCCACTCTGTTCCTTACAATTGGTCCATTTCAAGCTGTGCTTTGAAGCTGTTTATTCCAAAGAGCCTTCTTAATATTAACAGAAAAAAATGTTTTTATTTATTTATTTATTTTTAAGATTTTATTTTATTTATTTGAGAGAGAGAGAATGAGACAGAGCAAGCACATGAGAGGGGGGAGGGTCAGAGGGAGAAGCAGACTCCCTGCCGAGCAGGGAGCCCGATGCGGGACTCCATCCTGGGACTCCAGGATCATGACCTGAGCCGAAGGCAGTCGCTTAACCGACTGAGCCACCCAGGCGCCCCAGAAAAAAATGTTTTTAGATGTTGCACTAAATGTTTTTAGATGTGGACCAATATTTTTCCACTCCCTCTGGAATATATGTATGTATATTTGTATCTTCTTTTTTTGGTCTCTCTCTGTTTCTCTGTTTCTGTCTCTTGTGTATTTGTCTCTCTGTCTCTGTCTGTCTGTCTGAGTCCCTCTCTCTATATATTATATGAATATACATATATATATATACATAATTTAAAATCTAAATGTGTTTTATCAATTTTTATATTAAAACAAGTTGTTCTAAATTAAATATTTTTATTGTAATCTTCAGCTCATTATTTCTTTATTTTATTAAACTGGAATATAATGATAGGGCTATGCTAATAATTTAGGGAGCAAATAATATAAACTTTTTTCAATATAAATATTTAAATACCTAAATAAGTATCTTTTTTATATTTCTGAGAAAAAAATGTCAATAAAAGTAAAGAAAATTCATTCCTAAAAAAAGCCAAAATGAAAAAAAAGGAATATAGAAGCAGAGAGTTCTTGTTTTCATGAGTTATAGGCAGAGTGGTTATATAATTTATCATTCAAACCATGACATTTTTGAGAATGAAAGAGGGTGTATTAATAACTAAGCTGGAACCACAGATAGACCCAGGAACTCTCCCAGGTACACGAGGCCATATGGTTACTCTGGCCACCCTACTTACAGGTAGGTGATCAATCCTGAAGTAATTTTTTAAAATGATATGATATTGTTCAACCTTTCTTATATTTTTATCTATAATTTCACAATTGTTTTAAAACAAAGGATTGAGACAAATATATAATCTAACAAATGGCAAATTTTACCACAATAAAGCAATATACAACATAATTCCTCTATTTCTATTCCTTTCAAACTGGAAACTCTCAAGAAAGTTCTGGATCTTGAAAGTCCTTATAGATTAAAATAGACCAGGTTTATATCTCTAAGTTTTTAATAGAATCACATCTAAAAAATTACTATGCTAATAATAATAATTCTACAAAGAATTAGAAATGTCTCACAAGCATTTATTTTTTTTTCTCTTGGCTGATTTCAGTTTCAAAAAAATTCTCTATCTTCTCTTTAAATTTGACAAAGTGCAAGAGCTCACCTGAATATGGAGGTAGAAAACTGTACCTATTGATGTCTTCAGAAGCCTATTCTCTAAACCTACTCTTATCCCTAAATCTGTTAGAGAAGGGTCTTTTTAGTTACTTGACATACTTTATAATAGCACATTTTTTGGTTTGATTTTAGAAATCACATCATATGGGGAATCTGATTACCCTTTTTTAAATTAGTGCCTATAATAACTGTACTTGTGTTCTGTTCCTGTGATATGTTTGTATGGCCGGATCTTAGGGAGAGAATGTGGTGGAGGGAGGCTGGCTCCTCTAGGGTGAGTATTGAGCATGAGCAACCAAATACAAGCAAGTGAAGCAATTAAATGGCAATGTGTTGGCCGGATGCCATTTGGCTGCATGTAGATATATTTAACATCAGTTTCTGAAGCTGGAAGTTAGGATTGTGTTTGGAACATGGTCTCGAAGACTCACTTCACAATAGCGAGTTTGAAAAGAGTGAAGGGAGGGGTTTCTGATTAGTGATGAAAAGTCTTGCTGGTGAATCTCACTAGGTTGGAGAATCTAAGCCCAAACAATTTATGTACAGAGCCCTTGAATTTTGCATAAATCTTTCTAGAAGGAGGAGTTCAGAAGGGGTTCAGAAGGTAAGCTTTTGTGTGTGTGTGTTTCCTGTCTTTGGACCACCACAGGTCTCTTCACTGTAGGAAGAGTGAGTAGAAGCAAATTGCTGGCTCCCTTCCTGGCACCCTATTGTTAACCCCCAATGGCTTGGAAGCACAACATACCATTTTATGGGGATAGAATACTTTGGAATGTTGTAATGTCTTTTCCAAATGTGGAATATCAATTTTGAAGTTATGATAGTCCAAACTGATCCTGAGGTCACATGTGTAACTGATTGAAAGGACACCAGATGGGGTTCAGAAAATATTCCATTAGCCACATCTGTGACAGAGAGCTATACATCTCTCCTAACCACTTGTATTGCAGAAGATGGGAGTCAGGAGGATTAGGAAGTTAGTTTCTAATCATATTTACTGCCGTTTTCTCTCAAAATCTGGAATTTCCTAGCCTAACATATTGCTTGAAAAACCAAAAAGACTCTCTTCTCACTTCCCATTTTGGGGTGGTGGTGGGGTGAGGGGGGAGAACAGTCAAATGTGTGACCCGAAGCAGGTATTACATTACAGCTGATTTGTATACTATGTCACTATGCATAACAGTGAATATATTTTTCCCAGCCTATGGTTATTGAAGTTCAAAAACTAACTGCAGTATAGCCCAAGAAAGCCATTTTATGGGCAGCATTTTTTAAAAATAATATGACCATACATTTTTTTAAATTTCTTTTTGCTATTATATTCTTTTTGTTTTTTTTTTTAAGTAGGCTCGACGCCCACTATGGGGCTGGAACTCAGGACCCTGAGATCAAGAGTCCTGTGCTCTACTGACTGAGCCAGCCAGGCACCCCCTTAGGTAGCATTTTTATTTTTATTTATTTATTTATTTATTTATTTATTTATTTATGTATCTATTTTTAAAGCATATACTCAAGTAATTTCACACACTGTTTACAGATCAAAGTTCTATTAGGGTAAGAACAGACATCAAAACAAGTTAATTTGAGATCTACACCTTTCTAAGTTTCATGCATATTATTTAATTGACACATACCATAATGCTCTATGTTATAAGGCATTGTGAAAAACACAGAGAATATGAGATTGTCCTGGCTCAAATAGATCACTGAATGTTCTGTATTCTCTTGACCTAGATGAACTTCCTCTTACATTAACTATTTGGAATTCTGTGTTCTGTATTCTCTTGACCTAGATGAACTTCCTCTTATATTAACTATTTGGAATTCTGTCAAGAGTTGGACTACTACATGGTTCTATTATCCTCAATTTATTATTTTGATTAATATATAAAATTTTTAAATTAAAAAAACCTGGATAATTCATTACAAGTGCATGAAGTAGGTCTACTAAGTCAATATTTGTAGTCTCTATTGGGGTTTTATAGTTGTTAGTTTACCTGGAGAATAGTCCTCAGAAAACTAATTTAAATTTCTTAAAAAAATTCTGCTACACCTAAAAAGGAAAACAAACAATAACATTTCACAAGCACTACTCTAGACACTTATCTCAAAAGAAAATGTGGGCCTCTGTGCCTTTCAAGTGATATAATGGAAAACCAGAGAAAATGTGATGTACATATTTATTTGGGTAGCTCTTTACAAATGTTTTATGGACTATGGATAATTGGCAAGAATACTTGTTTTAAAGAAGTGGTGTATTAGAAAACCTGAAGTAAAGATGATCCTCAATTTAAAAAAAACCTGCTAATTATGGTAAAGCAATTTCAAAGTGTATTATAATTTTTCCCAACATTTCTTAACACTAGTATAATCTAAAATCATTTTTGTGTCTTTGAGAAAATAAAGAAGTATTTGTAAATTTCAATTGTTTGTATAAAATTAGTGAATTTTTAAGATTAAAGGATAACATAAACAAAGCAATATACCAGTATTCAGAGTATCTGGATAATAAAATGACATTGATTACTTCTGGATCAATCTGAAAGATTTTTCCAAACACACTTTTTTCTGTAGAGTAGTATCTTTCTCTCTCTCTCCACTAATACATCTACAAATTTATAAAATTAGTCTTTGAACAGATTACTTTTAAAATAACTAAGTTTAATAGGGTGCCTGGGTGGCTCAGTTGGTTAAACGACTGCCTTCGGCTCAGGTCATGATCCTGGAGTCCCGGGATCGAGTCCCGCATAGGGCTCCCTGCTCAGCAGGGAGTCTGCTTCTCCCTCTGACCCTCCCCACTCTCATGTGCTCTCTCTCATTCTCTCTCTCTCAAATAAATAAAATCTTTAAAAAAAAATTTTTAAATAACTAAGTTTAATAAACCCATGAGAAATTTGAAGAGCAGACATGTGTTATTGTCTCTTTAGTAAAAAATATTAATGTGGGATTTACATTTTACAAATCGATTGCACATATGAGATTTAACTTCCTTCACATGACCAATAAAGTCAGTGTTTTATTATCATTTTTCAGGTAAGAAAATGGGTTAACAGCATAGATTTTTCTTTTCCTAAAGCAATTGCAGAACAGGTCAAACAGCAAACAAATGACAGAACTTTAATCCAAAACTGAATTAATGCGAATCCAAATACCACTTACTCCTAAAGTTCTTTTTCTCTTTAAAGTTTGCATTTAATAAGAAACCAAACTTTTATCATCTCATGTATAGTCCTATTAGCATAAGATGGTGATGGCAGTAAAATATGGCTCTAGCGTTGTTTCATGAGCTAATGTTTTGGGAAATTAATGGCATAAACACATTTTTTCTTTATTTTATTAATGCTCTTTCTAGAGATAAATTATAAGCTATACATGTGACTTAATTTGTGAATAAGCAGAGTGAATTATCCATTTTGTTATATTTTGGACTTCCCTTTGACACAAAATAAAATACTTATCTGTCATTTTAGTTACATTTATTCATAATGCACATATTTTTCTTGTTGAAAGAGGAATCTAAATTGCAATTCCAGGAGCTATGGACTTGAATTTATTCACTCAACAAATGAGCTTTCTTCCAGCCACCAGAGACAGTGGGAATACAAATAGTCTCTGCCCTCAAGAATCTTAGAGTCTAGTGGAGAGAGACTTAGAAAAAAAAATGTATGTTGCGGGATGGGATGATCTGCTATAAAGGAAAGAAGACAGGTCAGGACAATGAGGGGGATGGGAGACACGGTGTTCGGTATGGAAAGTCTGTGATACTACAGCACTGTGGATGAGATGTACGGAAAGTGAGGTGTGAGACCAGTGGTTATCTAGGAGTGCATTCTGCTCAGAGTAAACACCACATGTAAAGTCCCTGAAATAGTATCATTATTGGTATCCAAAATGGGAACATCCTGGAGTTCAGTACTCTCAGAAGACAGTGAGAAAACTGGAGTGGTATTGCATTAGATCAGAGAAGTTGTTGGAGACCAGACTTGCCAGGTCTTTTCCAGGATATTTTCCTTAATATTTCTGTAATATTTAAGAGCGATGGCTGAATAATGCCTCCCCCCAAAGTATCAAGGCCCTAATTCCTAGAACCTATGGATGCCCGGTTGTCTATGCTTATTCCCAACTCGACCACTGTTAGAGTTGTGAACATGGGCAAGTTCTTTAACTTCTCGTTGCTCTCATTTATAAAATGTACGTAATAAAATTACCCGAGTCATATAATTGTAAGAGTAATCTGGAAAAATGTGTGCATACAGTAAGGCATGATCAATGTTAGCTCTTGTTACATGGCCACTATTATCCAATCAATATTTATTTTCCAAGTACCTGTATGTGAAGTTTTGCTGATGATATGGTGAGGGTTACAATTATTTAAGACAGTGCTTTTCCATTTACAACTGTACACAGGACTCTTGTTAGTAGAAATGAAAAATACAAATCATTGCCTAACAAAGCTGTCAATAACAAATGCCAAATAACAAAATTCATTAAGATGGAGAACTTGACCTTGAAGAATGGTCAGGTCTCAGATATGTGGAAAATGGAGAAAGAATTCTGGGTAGAAAGAACGTAATGAACAATGGCTTGGAAGCACAACATACCATTTTATGGGAATAGAATACTTTGGAATGTTGTAATTTCTTTTCCAAATGTGGAATATCAATTTTGAAGTTATGATAGTCCAAACTGATCCTGAGGTCGCATGTGTAACTGATTGAAAGGACACCAGATGGGGTTCAGAAAATATTCCATTAGCCACATCTGTGACCCTGAAAAAGTACCTCCATGCTATATCTTCAAGTTATTGTGAGAAGCTGAAAAAAGAAAATAACAAAATAATTTATTTTGCTTTAGTTTTCTGACCTATAAATAAAGGGAATTTAAATGGCCCACCTTCTGATCAAAATTTCTATCATCCCCGACAAGCAACGTCTTTCCTTTTATTCATTCATTCATTCATCCATTTCTTTTGTCTTTCAACCACTTAATGATCAGGTGAGAGTTCAAACGCAGTCCCCCACTACCACAAATTACACAGTCAAGTTTCCCACATTTGGGGAAATTTCAGGGGTCAGCACATCTGGAATGAATGGATAAGCCTCACCCCGGGAAAACTACCTTCATGATCATGGTATCTCCCCTGACAGTAAGTTCCCTTCTTTTTTTAATTTTTCTGATAATATTCTATTATCCCCCAAATATATTTAAGAAAGATATATTTCATATAAAGATACTAAAGATCTAGTTATGTCAAGGTATATCTTCTATATATAAAGAGAGATTTATATATAAATATTTGTACACAGTTATAGTTAAATAAAGCTATATATACATATATGCATATACATACATATACATATAGACACACACACACACACACACAACCCCATTTAAACTCTCAATAGTTGTTTTTGTTGAAATTGCCAAGCTGATTACAAAATTGTAGGGAAATGAGGCAATAATCTAGAATTTGCTAAAATTACCTAAAAATAAAGACAATAGAGTCCTCACACTAGCTGATTTCACAATTTACTATAAAATTACAGTATTCAAGATAATATGTCATTGGCATAATGACAGACAAATAGTTCACTGAAAGAGAATAGAGTGTCCAGAAATAGATTCACACATGTATGTAAGTACTAAGGAAATGGAATGAGAGAAATAAAAGATTTTTCAACAAGTTATATTGGAACAAGTAGATAATTATATGGGGAAAATCCCACTCTTATGTAGAAACATACATGAAAATCAATTCGAGATATTTCATAGACCTAGAGAGAAAAATTTAATCTATAAAGTATCTAGAAATAAAAGAATAACAGGAGAATAGTTAATCTGCCTTACGATAGGAAAAGATGACTTACAGAGGATGCAAAAGGAACTAATCTTAAAAAAAAAAATCAGCCTTCTTCAAAATGGAAAACTTCTGCTCATTGAAAAATCACCTTAAGAAAATGAAAAGAAAGTTACATATGAAACAAAGTATTTGTGGTACATGTGTTGTGCTTTCTATTGAGAAAACACAAGGAAATCTTATAGTTAAAAAATAAAAATATAAGAAGTTTAACTCTAAAAAATAAGCAAAACATAAATTTGGGCACAAAGTTTACCAAGGGAGACATGACTGTCAAGTAAGAAAATAAATGGTAGTCAATATATTTATTCATCAGGGAAGTAAAAATTAAAACTATAATGAGATACCACTCTACACCCTCTAGAATTTTAAAGATTAAATATGTAAGACAATTTTAAAGAGTGAAATAATCAAGTATTAGGAAAGATGTAGAACAAATGGGATGTTCATATAATTCTGGAAAGAATGTGAATTCATACAAAACTCTGGAAAACCCTTTGGAATTTTCTTACAAAGTTAAACATATACTCTATGGCCCAGCGACTCCACTCCTATGTATTTACTGAACAGATATCATAATTTAAGTCCAAAACAGACTGCTTATGTATATTCATAGCAACTCCACTGAAACTGCCAAAATCCAGAAATAACTCAAACTCCCATCTTTAGGACAAGTGATAAACAAACTGTAGTATATTTGTACAGTGAACACTAATTAACAATAAAAAATAAATCCCTGATTCATCATATGGCAATAAAGATTCTCAAAAACTATTCTCAATTATGTTAATTGGAGAATCCAACCACAGAACAGTACATACAGTGTCATTTCTTTCATATGACCTCAAAATAAGCAAAACTAATCTCTGGTGATATAAATTTAAAAAGTGATTAACCAGTGTGGGCCAAGCACAAGTGAACATTTTGGGTGGATGGAAATGTACTATGTCTTGGTAGGGATGTGGGTTAGATAGGTGTACACATATGTCAAAAATCTTTGAATTGTGTCTGTCCAGTTCTCTCTTTGTAATTTTACCTCAAAAAAGGTCTGTAAAAAATAACTTCCTATATTGAAAGGTCAGTAACAAAAAAAAAAAAAAAAAAAAGAAAGGCCAGTAACAGCCAGTAATTCTTTACTTTTTTTCATTTTTTAATGACCTGTTTGCTAAGTTTTTGCTAACCTATTAGCTTTTCTTGACTAGAGATGGATAGTTATATTTTTATGTAATTCTATACAGTTACTGTGAACATGTTTTTAGTTTTTACTGGGAATGCAAATAATTCTAAATTTATAACAAAAATGAAATAATAAATCTTTCCCTAATTGCAATCAACTTGTTTCATCTAAGCATAGATATCTGAGATGCATCATAAAGTCAAATAATTCTAAAGAAAATGTGCTTTGAAACAGGAGTACCTTTATATTAAAAAACTGAAAACTATTTCCTACTTCAATATGATTTTCTAGAATATATGGGAATATTTAAGCAGAAGGCAATTATTTATCACATATAATGCCTTCTGAAGATCTGAACATCCCAGGCTACATAGTCACATTTAGCTTATTTTCTGACTATTTAAATAATATGATCACTGCTTCTCATTTTTCTTTAATGTAGTAACATTTTAGTCATAAAATCATAAACGGTTGCAAAATTGTAGGGAAATGAGGAAATAATCTAGAATTGCAAAAACTACCTAGAAAATAAGGGGCGCCTGGGTGGCTCAGTCGTTGGGCGTCTGCCTTAGGCTCAGGTCATGATCCCAGGGTCCTGGGATCGAGCCCGCATCGGGCTCCCTGCTCCGCGGGAAGCCTGCTTCTCCCTCTCCCATTCCTCCTGCTCGTATTCCCTCCTTCGCTGTGTCTCCCTCTGTCAAATAAATAAATAAAATCTTAAAAAAAAAAAAAAACTACCTAGAAAATAAGACAATAGTTGGAGTACTCACACTAGCCGATTTCACCGGCCTATCCTAATACATGCGTTTCAACTATTGAATATGAAAATTCGGGGGTACCTGGGTGGCTCAGTAGGTTAAAGTTCTGCCTTGGGCTCAGGTCATGATCCCAGGGTCCTGAGATGGAATCCTGTGTCAGGCTTCCTGCTCAGCAGGAAGTCAGCTTCTCCCTGTCCCTCTGCCCCTCCCAGCTGCTTGTGCTCTCTCTAGCATGCTCTCTCTCTCTCAAATAAATAAAACCTTAAAAAAAAAAAAAAAAAGAATAGGAAGATTTGTGTACATCCAAATTAAAAAATGTCTGTGCATACACATATATACTCATATATAAATATACACATCTATCACACCACACACATGTCTATATTTGTATGGTAATATATATGTGAAGGGTATGTGGCTTACCCTTACATGGTTGATATTGGTGATAAGTACCAGACATGGAAAGACTGTCTGACATTATACTGCTATTTATTATTTCCAGAGAGAGAAGCCCCAAATCTCCCTGGAGCAAATTTTCTTTCTTTTTGACAGAAATCAGTTGAGTGACAGTTCTTAGTTATGGAAATACAAGTCTCCTAAGCATCTGCTTTCTGGCATCACCTTTAGTGTTTGGAGAAAGGCTGATCCTCCTGAAGAAACCTATATTTGCAGAAGACAGCACAGGAGATTTATATAATGTACTTAGATTTATAAGACCAGCATTCAGCAGGGATGCTGTAGCAATGATGACAGGATAGCACTAATAGACTGCTCCAAATCTTATTCTCTATCTTTTGTTAGGGAGCTGCAATGCCCTTCGATGAACTTTGGCCCAGGCATTCTCCTAAACTCTCAATTCGTATCTCAAACTATCTAAAGAATGTCTAATAAATATCTCGCTCAATATATCCTAAATTGAATTCTTGACCTTCCTTCTACACATATTTTACTTACTGCCTTCCTGATCTCTGTTGTTGCCAATCTCATCCCTCCAGTTGCTTAGATTTTGCTTATGTTAAAGTCCCAGGAGTCAATTTTGAATCTTTTTCTTTCAAACTCACCAACTAATCTATCAGAAAATCCCATTGTCCATCCTCAGAGTATGTCTAGAATCAGGCCACTTGTAACCACCCGCACTGTTCCAACTCTGGTTGAAGATCATCAAATTCTCTTGTCTGAATTATCTCTGGATATAAGTACAGTCTAACCTCAAGGAACAGCCATTGACCTTTCAAAAGTTAAGGTAGAGTAAATAACATGGCTGTTCAAAAACTTTCCATGATTCCCTAT
Source organism: Neomonachus schauinslandi (assembly GCF_002201575.2). NCBI lineage: Eukaryota > Metazoa > Chordata > Mammalia > Carnivora > Phocidae > Neomonachus > Neomonachus schauinslandi. Next base: position 179,338,363 of record NC_058404.1, read on the forward strand.
TTAACTCAGAGTAACAATCAAATGCCTCACAGAGGCATAGGCCTCTTTACCTAACATGACCCGGCTGACTTCTCTGACTACAACACTCAACACTCTCTCTTGCTCATTACGCTCAGAGACACTGACCCAAAAGGTCAGGTATATTCCTATCTTAGGGCACTTGTTCAAGCTCTTTCTAATCTCTGGACTGCTCTACATCAGATAGCTTCTTGCTAAGCATGTCATCTTCCTCAAGTTTGGGATGAGATGCCATCTTCTCTTTAGCTTCTACTCATCACTTTATTTAATCCTGCAGTGTGCTACTTTGTGCAACACCTTCTCACATGCACACAATTCCAATCCCCCTAACCCTGTTGCACTTTTATTTTTTTTCATGTACCACCTAATACCTTCTAACATATTATATTTAATTTACTTATTATGTCAATTGTATTTTAAATTAAATAAATTTGGCATATAACACTGTCTAAATTTAACTTGTATGTGTTACTTTGAAACATTTAAATGATCATCCATTTAAATTTTACAACCTGGTTTTTATTTTTGTTTGTTTTTTTTTTAAGATTTTATTTATTCATCTTGAGAGAGAGAGAGAGACAGAGCACAAGCAGAGGGAGAGGGAGAAGCAGACTCTCCGCTGAGCAGGGAGTCTGATGCGGGGTTCGATCCCAGGACCCCAAGATCATGACCTGAGCCAAAGGCAGACGCTGAATCATCTGAGCCACCCGTGCACCCCTGCAACATGGTTTTTGTAACTTGACGTTTTTAGTTGTATATATGTGATATCATACAGTGTTTGTCTTTCTCTGACTTATCTCACTTAGCATATTGTCACAAAAAGCAGAATATCATCCTGTCTCATGGCTGAATAATATCCTATTTATCTATTAATGGGCATTAAGGCTGTTTCTCTATCTTAACTATTGTGAAAAATGAAGAAAAAAAAAGTGGGAGTGTATATACCTTTTCAAAATCCTGTTTTCATTTCCTTTGGTATAAACCCAGAAATGGAATTACTGGACCATATGGTAAATCTATTTTTTAAAAATATTTTGACAAAATTTCCATATTGTTTTCCATAGTGGTTGGACCAATTCACATTTTCAGCAAGAGTATATAAGGGTTTCCTTTTCACCACATCCTCATCGACAGCTATTGATTCTCATCTTTTCAATGATAGTCATTATAACGGGTGGGAAGTAATATCTCATTGTGATTTTGATTTGTATTTCCCTAATGATTGGTGATGTTGAAGTTGAACATCTTTTCATGTGCCTGTTGGCCAAATGTCATCTGGGCAGAAGTTTGTGTTACTCCCTAATGCATCCCCAAAACCCTGCACATTACCTAATGCAGTAGGCACTAAACAAATACTTGTTGAATACATGAATACATTGGAAAGCTGCCGAAATTCTTTGGCAATTTGAAAGAATATACTGAGATATATACCAGAATTCCTGACAATAAGGCTATGTAAATATTACATTTTAAAAAGATGGGACCCCTGGGTGACTCAGTCGGTTAAGTGTCTGCCTTCGGCTCAGGTCATGATCCCAGGGTCCCGGGATCGAGTTCCACATCGGGCTTCTTGCTCAGCGGGGAACATGCTTTTCCCTCTGCCTGCTGCTCCCCCTGCTTTTGCTCTCTCTCTGACCAATAAATAAAAATTAATTAATTAATTAATTAATTAATATTACATTTAAAATAAATTTAGTGACTATGATCTTATTTCAAAGCTAGTGAAGAGGGGCATTTATATCATCTATACTTAAACTACAATGATTATTCTGCATGTGAACATTTGTAACTAAGAGACTAACAATCACTTTGTGCATTTGGACTGATTACTATAGGCACCATTTGAATATGTTGTCCGACCTGTGGCTTTCCTGTAACTTATCCTTTACTCCAGTTCTAAATCTTGTATTAGGTTGACAGAATCCAAGCAACTAAAATGCACTTTCAAAAATTAGTTAATGCGGGGCGCCTGGGTGGCTCAGTTGGTTAAGCGACTGCCTTCGGCTCAGGTCATGATCCCGGAGTCCTGGGATCGAGTCCCACATCGGGCTCCCGGCTCGGCGGAGGGCCTGCTTCTCCCTCTGACCCTATCCCCTCTCATGCTGTTTCTCTCTCTCTCTCTCTCAAGTAAATAAATAAATAAAATCTTAAAAAAAAAAAAAAATTAGTTAATGCATCAATAGCTTGCAGATAGACAAATATCAGGGCTTCTAAATGAGTAAGAAAGTATACCATAAATTTTACAAATCAGTGAGTTTTCTATTTTTTTTTTCTATTTTTCTTTGAAATCTTTCTTTGGCATTTCTTGGGACCATAAAGAGAAAACATAAACATTTAAAGTTGAGGCTGTAACACATGCCATTTATAAGTACAATGTGGGTTAATTAATTATTCAAATAATTTTTGAGCATTGACTAGTTGGAAAACACTAGTTAATTCTAAGGTGGGAAAAATAAATGCTGTCCTCAAAGTATTTATCATCTAATATAGAAGGCTTATGCCTAATTATATAATTGTATTACAATATTATAGGCTGTAATAGCAAAATACATAATTTATTGTATGCATGGGGAATGCTATGTAAGCCTGGAGGAAAACACTTTTGTTAGGAAAAACTTGCTTCATGATAAAAATATCAGCATGGAGTTCTCAATGATGAGTGTGTGTTAGATGATTGGATGGGATAGGTCCAGGCTGAAATGCTGGTGGGAATGAGGGTCATTACACAGAGAAAGATCAAGCTTATCAAAAATATGATGGCAAGAAAAGGTATGAATCAGAGTAAGAACATCAAGCACTGTAGAAATGAGGAGAGAAAATGTTTAAGTCAGAGAATGGTGAGAAAAATCTAGTTACAATTTAGGGATTAAAGAATCAGGTAAGATCTCTAGATAGCCTAAGTTGTGAATAGTTTGTGATAAGTAAAATGTTTAAAAGATATTAACTATTAAATAAACTTCAAAAGTCCAGGAAAGAATAGATTACTCCCAGAATGACACATTTCGAGGTATTTTTGAAGTATAAAACTTCATATTCTTGAAGAGGATATTTTCTTTTGAAACTCATATACTCTGGTATTTTTAACATATGAGCAGCCGTGTGTAAGTCAAAACTGAGACTAGAGTATCAAGGAAACTGTATGCCATGTTGACAGTTTGACATAGCCCTGTGGTTGATGGGAAACCATTGGCAGGTTTTAAAATACTGTAGAACATAATCACACTTATATTTCAGAAAGATGACTCTGAAAAAGTCTGTGAAGAAGACTGAAATAGTACCTGGAGACAGACAGGCTGCTTATATTTCTGTTGTGGTTGCCAAAGTAGATATGATAAAGACCTGAGAAAAGGGGGAGTCATCGAAAAAATATTTTAGGAGTTAATATATTTAGGGCAGAGGGATTAAATTGGATTTTAGGGTGAAGAAGAGGAAGGAGTCTATTAAGAGTCTTGGTTTTCTAGCTTGAATAATTTAATGATTATTGGAGTCACTCATTTTATGTTGGGATGGGAGTAGTGTAAAGGGAAACTGCCACATTACAAATGTATTTGAAGTGCTTGTAGGTACCTGCTGTTGCTATTGATTTGGGAGTTATAAGCATATAGATTGTTTTTGAAAACTTGGCAGTAGATAAAAACACCCAGAGAGACTAGAAACACCAAGTAGCTAAAAGAATAGTGGGAAAATAAAGGAAGTTTTTGTAATAACAACATTGGGTAGATGGGTTAAGGACTAAATGTTCATGATGCTTGGAATGGTCATTTCTATTTAATATTCCTAATAGGCATGAGGATTATATAAAATAATTCATTATTATTATCATCATCATTTACTATCATTTAGTAACATAATCAAGCTACTAGAATGAAAAGATATGGCATAGGAGATATCTAGATCTTATTTCTTTTTCTTTTTTTAAAGATTTTATTTATTTATTTGAGAGAGAATGAGATAGAGCATGAGAGGGGGGAGGGTCAGAGGGAGAAGCAGACTCCCTGCTGAGCAGGGAGCCCGATGCGGGACTCGATCCCGGGACTCCAGGATCATGACCTGAGCCGAAGGCAGTCGCTTAACCAACTGAGCCACCCAGGCGCCCCTAGATCTTATTTCTAATCACCATTGCCTACTGCCTCCTTCAAAACAAAACAAAACTTAAAAACGTACTATCTAGTGGTCTCTCCACTTTTCTTTAAAAGTATTACCAACTTCTTTTTATTTAGTGTTACAATGTTACACTGTATGAGTATTATGTACATAAATTTTTATTTGTTTTTAGAGATTTATTTATTTTTTTGGGGGTGGGGAGAGGCGCAAAGGGAGAGAATCTTCAAGCAGACTCCCTGCTGAGCCCAGAGCCTGATGCAGGGCTCAATTCCACGACCTATGATATCATATCCTAAGCCAAACCAAGAGTTGCATGCCCAACCAACTGAGCCACCCAGGTGCCCCCATAAAATGTGTTTTTAACAAGATATTTAGAAAACACATTAAGTAAGTTCCCAAAGGAACTAAACATGGTATCAATAATATACAGTTGGAAAAATTCACAAATGCATGAACAGACAACCAAGAATATACATTTGACTATAAGGACATGACCCTGACCTTCTCGACTAGTCCATAAAAGTTTTCAATTAAAAGGAAGCACTGTTATTAAAATTGCAGTACACAAAGTTGAAAAGGATAGAAAGTAATTTGAATTGGAGAATCAAGATTTTTATAAACTTATATTTACATTTGAAATACAGGCCAAATTGAGTAGTCAAAGAAAAGGAAAATTCTGAACTCAGATAAAGGTATCATTTATGATGAAATGAGGGATAATTATAGATTAAAGACAATAGTGTTCATAAGGCCAAATGGTTTCAATGCATCGTTAAAGCAAGTTTGTGTCAATAGGAAAATAGTTTAGAGGACAAAGAAAATTATAGAGCATCACTTTTTTCCATCTGACCCACAAGTTTGTACTGAACTGATGATGTTTAGAAACCATATGATGTACCTGTTAAGATAGAGCTTAGGGCGACACCTGGGTGGCTCAGTCAGTTAAGCATCTGCCTTCAGCTCAGGCCATGATCCAGATGTCCTGGGATCAAGTCCCGCATTGGGCTCCTTGCTCAGTGGGGAGCCTGCTTCTCCCTGGTTGTGTGCTCTCGCTTTCTGACAAATAAATAGCTAAAATCTTTAAAAAACATTTTTAAAAAATTGAGCTTAGAATCAGATAAACATAGCTTGGATTTTGGCTCCACAACAGTTTTTGCTGCTTGACGATTACTTTTCTCTCTCAGTTTCTTCATAAGAAAAATTCTTAGAAGAAAAAAAAGACAACTCATGAAATGAAAGGAGATAATATGATCAGCATAGTGCACTTCAAAACTTAAAAGATTTATTTACCTTTTGTCATGTGAAGTATTATGTTTATACACAGTGCTGCATTTTAAGATGTGTGCTGAAAATAATTTTAGTCCAGGGGCGGCTCACAAGAATGGCAAATAGTTGGAAAATCACATGATAATAGGTTACTTTTATATGGCAAGTATAGTAAAGAAGATATTTCAATGAGTATTGGGCAGCTCTCTTTAAATACTGGAAGAGTTTTCACGTACAAAATACAGTAGCACTACTCTGGGTAGCTCCTAAGACAGTAGAACCACGCAATTTCAGGGAGGTTCTTAGGGTTTCATCTACAATATATATATATATATATATATATATATATATATATATATATATATA
>NC_058404.1:179344126-179366776 GCF_002201575.2 Neomonachus schauinslandi
TATATATATATATATATATATATATATATATATATATATATATATATTCACATATATATATATATATTCACATAGCAAGCAAGTCTGTTCAAAAATATAGTGAGATATCTTAAGTGTAGTGAAGTCTGTGCTCAGAGGATTTAAGAACAAAGCTCAAAATATGAAACATCAATAGTCTTAAAAATTGATTTCTTCATTAATTGGGTCACTTCCCTATTCAACTACCCGTGGTTTCCATTGCTCATAGGGTAAAGACCAATCTCTGTTACTAGATACATTTGTTTTCTAGGACTGCCATAACAAAATGCTACAGACTGGAAAGCTCAAACCACAGATATTTGTTTTCTCCCAGTTCTGGAGGCTGGGAAGTTGGAGATCAAGGTGTCAGCATATTTGGTTTCTCCTTGGCTTGCATCTGCTACCTTCTTGCTTTGTAGTCTTGATTTTCCTCTGTGTTGTTTGTGTCTTTATTCTCCTCTTCTTCTAAGAACATCAGGCATATTAGACTAGGGCCCACCCACCTTAATTAGCTCTTTACCTTAATTAGCTCTTAAAAGCCCTGTCTCCAAATACAGTCACCTTCTGAAGTACTAGAGGTTAGGACTTCACAATATGAATTTCGGGCAGACACAACTTGCCACATGCATTCGGGTCCTATTACTTCCTGACCTTGTTCCTGCTCGCCCTCCAACCTATGCGTCACCATTCTTGTCTCACACTCCATAACTCAAGCATAATCAGACATGGGAAGGGGGCACCTTCTCATCTCATTCTAGCACTGATTTGAGCTGTCTTTTCCTGTTTCATAGCTTGGTTCCACTTGGACCTTAACTGAAGGAGTCCCTATCAATCAGCAATTAAAATAATTTCCACAAATTTTAGATGACTTAATTTGGTGGCAATATATGATAATCTTTATGCCAGATTTTGTTGATGTGAGCAGAAATCCAGCTCCTTAGCTTCTTTTTTTCTTTCTTTCATCTCTTTCTTTTCTTTCTTTCTTTCTTTCTTTCTTCTTTCTTTCTTTCTTTCTTCTTTCTTTCCTTCTTCTTTAATTATTTTTATTTTCTTTTTGCAGGATATTTTTAAAAAGGAAATAAAAAATACTTAAAAATACTGTACTTTCCTTTCATACTGAATTGCATATGTTGAATATACATCGAAAAGCAATAGTTGTGATGTTATTCTTCTCTTGTTTTGAGTGTAAGAAACAATCAATAATTACTTGTTGAATTGATTAAAAAATATTTTCATAGCTCAGTCATAACTGCTGTCATTGTATTTTTATTATTCTTCTAAATAGGAATATTTCTTTTTCAGTGAATTAATATATTAAAGAGGAAAATAGTCAATTAAACATCAGGAAAATTTAACTGGAATATATAGTAAAGAGTTCAGAGAATACAAGATTGTAAACATTAAAATGGAGGAGAGAAGAAACTCAGTTTTAAATATTCTTATATGATAACTAAATTCATTTCAGTAATCTAGTGTTTTTGTTTCATATTCAAATTTGTTTTTAAGGATACAAAATGTGAAATGACCAAATGATTGATTCCAAGTTGAATTACTATCATATTAGTATCAAATTACTTGCCTACCACTTACTAAAATTATTGTTCATTTATATCCTAATTTATTAGTACTCAACAAAAAATAATATTTTTAAAGTATAGTTTCTATATTTGTTTCATAAAATTTGTCTAAGTTAAAAATGTTTGTGTGTATCAGAGGCATATCAAAGACCTAGAGACATGACCAACTTAGATGTCTGACACTTGTAAGTTAACAAAGTTGATCACAGAGTATTAGGACAAATTCAACATTTGGAACCTTCATGTTTTCTTTTTTATTGATTGAACATCAATGGTATAGTGATGAGGACATAAAAATCTTGTGAAGACACTTAAAAATGTATTGCATTTGTGTGTTCATAAAGCCAATGTGAAATATAACTTAGAGATGTAGTTTAGATGGAATATTACCTGACTCCTAGAAAGTGGTTAAAAATATATGTAAATAAACTCTTAACGTTTTTTAAATAAAAATGGATTCATCCTCCTAAATAATGCCTCAGGATGCTAAATGTCCTCAGCTTCTGAAATGGTAAATTCTACCCCTAATAATAATATCCGTTAGGATATTTGAGGAATATAATGTATATTTTCTCATTAGCAAAACATTTGAAACTTCCAGAATCAAATCAATTGTGAAGAATGTAATTTTAAAGGGTAAAATATTAAATTGAGCCAAGTTGATTGTATAATCTGTTAAAGCAAAAGATATTGTTTTATTTATTTATTTTTTTTATTATAGATGAAGCACTAAGTTTTACTCAGGAACTTTTGGAAAATATACCTAAGTGTAAAAAAATAACCACTTTTAGCATTTTGATATGGACTCTTCCAAATTTATGACTGTATTCTCACATAATACCAAAAACAAAAGATGACCTGAATGAACTAAAACACCAAATGCTGCTTATTGAAATAAATTATAAAGAAAATAAAAAGACAAGTAGCAACCCGAAACAAGATTTTTGAAACATAACTGTAAAAGGAATCACTTTCAAGAATATGTTTACTCAAGAGAAAAAATACAGTGGTGCCTGGGTGGTTCAGTCACTAAGCGTCTGCCTTCGACTCAGGTCATGATCCCAGCATCCTGGAATCGAGCCCCGCATCAGGCTTCCTGTTCTGCGGGAAGCCTGCTTCTCCCTCTCCCACTCCCCCTGCTTGTGTTCCTGCTCTCGTTATCTCTCTCTCTGATAAATAAATAAATAAATAAAATCCAAAAAAAGAGAGAGAGAAAAAATACAAAAATCAAGTATAGAAACAGGTAAAAAAAAAAAAAAAAACCCTCATATATAGGTGTTTGGAAGAAACAAAATCATACATGTCTCTACAAAAAAAATAAATAATGAAAACATAAACTATTTTTGTTAATATCATGGAAATGCAGATTCACACCAAAATACGGAACAATTTGATATTCACTACTAGATAGGTAAAAATTAAGAGATCTGACAATATCAAATTTTAGCAAGGATGTGGTTCAACAGAGACTTTTATACAGAGATGAGAAATTGCTAAAAATCACTATAGGAAAGAATATAGCTTTATCTTTAAAAATATGCATAACTAAAATTTAGGAATTCCGTTTCTAAGCATATGCATATGTGCCAGAAAAAATTATGCTAAAATGTTCATAGCAAGAATCATTTGTAATTAGTTAACTAGAAATAACAAAAGTGTCTATAGAAAGGAGGGCCTATAACTAAATTTGGCTGTATTTATGTAATGAAGGAATTGGCAAACTATGGACCATGAGCCAAAGCTATTTTAGTAAATAATGTTTTATTGAAACACAGCCACATGTACTGGGTTGTGTATTGTGTAGGGCTGCTTTTCTGTATGACAGCAGAGTTGGGTAGTTGTGAGAGAGACCATATGCCTTATAAAGCCAAACATACGCATTATCTATTTACAGAAAAACCTTGCTAATCCCATTTCGAATGGAATATTACACAGAAGTGAAAATGAAAGAACCATGAAAGAGCATGAATGAATGTCAGAAACATGATAACTAGAGAATGATACTATATTTTAAAAAAGCTCAAATTTATTGTCTAGAAATATGGGGCAATATATTTGAGGAACATATATGTATATCATATACCTATTTTAAAATGCAAAAGTAGGCAATTCACTGATGAATAACAATTCTGTTTATTGGTTATCTGTATTATAGTGGGAGGCAGATGAGAGAATCTGCAATATTATCATTCCTGTTGGGGGGGCAAGTTCAACAACGTTTTATTACTTAAATTTGTATCATATATTTATTAGATTAAATGATTTTGGGTATCAGTTATCATATTGTTTCAATACTTATTTAAAAGTAGTTCTTAGGAAAGAAGAGAAAAATACACATTTGAGGAATAGAAAAGCTGTGTGTGTTTGTGTGTGTGCGTTCACATGTACTGTTATTGCCTTCATCGTTAATAATTAAAATATTAAATCTAAATAGCAGTATACACTAGTGGTTTGAAGGAGTGTTTTAGAGCCAGAATATGTGGATTTAAATTATAACCCACCACACTGTAGCTTTTTAAACATGGACTATTTAACCCATCTATACAATGAAGTTTAAAAATATATCTACTTATTTGATTTATTGTAAGAATCAATGGAGATCAGTCTTTCTCAAACCATAGAACAGCGCTTAGAGGAGCTTCAATGTTACCTATTTTTTATTGTTTCATTTGTAAAATATAAGTTATCTGGAAATGTTATGTTTGCAGCTAAAACAGCCTAAAATACTTAAAATTTAAAGAAATATTTAGTAAATTAAGAAGCATACTCCGAAGAGCACAAAATAATAAAGTGACTTCCTGGTTTAAACGATTTTGAAAAAAGGGTAAAAATCATCATGGTAGAATGGCCATATGTTTAACTATTGTGAATTGTTCTTAGTTATACACGTATTTTTTTTTTTTTTAAAGATGACTGAACATTTTGGAATTAGGAAGAGCATGAAAATACTCTGAACCTGGGGCGCCTGGGTGGCTCAGATGGTTAAGCGTCTGCCTTCGGCTCAAGTCATGATCGTAGGGTTCTGGGATCGAGCCCCACATCGGGCTCCTGGCTCAGCGAAGAGCCTGCTTCTCCCTCTGCCTCTGCCTCTCTCCCTGCTCATGCTTTCTCTCTCTCTCTCTGTATCTCTGTGTCTCAAATGAATAAATAAAATCTTTAAAAAAGAAAATACTCTGAACCTATTTGTAGTTCAGGCATTTCAAAGTGCTTTCCATACTGTGGTAAGAACGATCTTGCTGAATTCAATATTTATCATATTTAATCTTTCTAGCTTTTTTACAGTCTGTGTAGATCTCCTGAAATACTATTCCATTATATGTTTTCAAGACTGTTTCTGTTTGGTCATACATGTCTCAGTTCCAAGGTCATGAACTCAGAGAAGTATAGTTCAGACTACCCAATTTAAAGTTAATAGAAGTAATAGTAAATGGGGAGTGATCAACTTTCTGGATTTTAAAGTATTATATTTTAGAATGTTAACTTCTCTGAAATTAACTGAAAAATTCCATCATGCTTAAGTCCTAAATATGTTTTACAAAATGGTAAAAAAAAACCCATTTTGCAGTTCTAAATTTTTTGGCATATATTATTTAATAATATCTTAAAAGTATACAATTAAAGCTTATATTTTTTAATATTTTCTATTTTTATTTATTTATTTATTTTTAAGATTTTATTTATTTATTTGACAGAGAGAGACACAGCGAGAGAGGGAACATAAGCAGGGGGAGTGGGAGAGGGAGAAGCAGGCTTCCCGCCGAGCAGGGAGCCGGATGCGGGGCTCCATCCCAGGACCCTGGGATCATGACCCAAGGCGAATGCAGACGCCCAACGACTGAGCCACCCAGGCGCCCCTATTTTCTATTTTTTAGGTAAGTATATTTTGTTTTTTTTTCAAATACTTTGATTATCACTGAGCTTCATATTTATATTTTATTTATTGGGTATTTATTTACTTATTTAGTTATTTATTTTAGGGGGGGAGGGGCTGAGGGACAGAGAATCTTAAGCAGGCTCCATGCCCACTGCAGGGCTTGACCTGGGGCTCCATGCACGGCTGGATGTGGGGCTCAAATCGCACAACCCTAAGAGCATGACCTGAGCTGAAATCAAGTCAGATGCTTGAGCCATCCAAGCACCCTTATTTATTGGCCATTTAAATGTGTATATTTGTGAATGTTTCTCTTGCTTCAGTTGGGGGTTTGCCTTTTCTAGATATTTGTTGAATGAAAATATGAATAGGTAGAATAGCTTTTTTATGGTGCAGAATATGGTCATGTGTTGGCAATAAATATTATAATCACATTTTCATGGTTTACCATTAGTTTCTGGTGTTTCAAAATTCTATGTAGCCAAATCTATCACTTTTTAAATTTATAGTTACTCTTAATTTTGTTCAGAACTGTCTTCTAAAATTGAAGAAATATTATCCTGTATTTTGTCTTCATTCTTTCATGATTGATTTTTTTTTACCTTAGTATTTAATTGAAATTCTGTTTTAACATAAAAACTCATTCTAGGCCATAAAATGTTTGGTCTTCTTATACTGGTAACTTCTGGTATAAAAACAATATCTGTATTATTAATATATGTTTTATATATCATATTATATTATATTATATTATATTATATTATATTATAATATTTATTATTATATATTTTGTAATTGCCCATGATGTTGAAACTGTGACATTATTTCTAATTATATTTGTGCTTTATTTTTTGGCTTGTTATATATTGTTCCTATAGTTTTTGTTATTTTATATTTAGAATAAAAGATTAAAAATATTAGAATTAGTGACCCCTCAATAATAAAGTTACCACATTTAGGTTGCATATTTATTATATTGGCTAAAACATCTAGAACAATATAGGTAACAGACAGTATTGAAACAGCCTTTCTATCCATGTTCAAATTTCAAATGGAATAACCTTAGTATCTGTTTCACCATTAATTATGGTATTGGCTGATGGTTAAAAACTGTGTGTATGTGTCTGTATTCAATAAAATTAAACAATGGCAGTAGTAACCCATGGTAATGCATGCTTAACTAAGAAAAATGTTGTTTTACCATAGGTTTCTACTGGAATTAATTGTTGAATTTTATTGAATATAAATTTTTATTTCACTAATTATAATTTTATACATTTTTACTTTGAGATGATATCGTTTCAGAAAAAAGGAAATCTATTTTACATTTAAATTACGCTCACTATAACTTTTTAAGGACCTGTTTGGAAAACTTGACTCCAGTACACACTTCTCATTTTGTAGATAAGTAAACTGAATCTTAGAAATGTTAAGCAATTTGTCTACAGGTAGACAGGATGATTGGAAAAGGTACGTATCTGATTAACTGATTAATTCTCCCATCAATCTCATGCATGATGTGGATAAGACCCTAATTATTTCACTCCCATCTTAATGCTTTACTAAATGAGACCTATAGCACTTAACAAATGTGCCTGTATTAGCCAGTGAAACAGACCAAAATGACATATCTAAGAGGAGATTTATGATAGGAATTGGATCACATAATTATAGAGGCTAAGAAATTCCAAGAACTCCAAATGCAACTTGGAGAACCAGGAAAGCCAGTGGTGTAATTTAGTCCAAATCCAAAGGCCTGAGTACACATGGTATAAGTCCAAGTCTGAAAAGTTGAGAATTGCAGAGGAGCTGATGACGTAAGTCCTGGTCTGAGTTTGAAGACCCTAGAACCAGAAACACAGATGTCTCAGTGCAGAGGAAGATGATCGTCTTAGCTCAAGCAGAGAGAAAAATTTTGCCCTTCTTCTATCTCTTTATTCTTCTACAAGCCCTCAGCAGTTTAGGTAATGCTCACCTACATTGGTGAGGGTGATCTTTACTTAGCGCATGGATGTGAATGCTAATCTCTTCCAAAAACACTCCTGTGGGCACATCCAGAAATAATGTTTTACCAGTTATGTGGACATCTCTTAGACCAGTCAAGTCGACATAAAATTACCCACCACTGAGCCTCAGGACATTCACTGTATTTGAATTGAGACATGGCTGAAATATATGTTTCTGGAATGGCACTTTGATGATCTTTCCACTGTAACACTGTACCACAGTATAGACAGACTGATGGTTCTTTCTTATTCTAACATTTAAACTTACTATGTCACACTTGCTACTTTTTCCTAATCAAGTCTCTGAAATGAATAGAACACCTGTAAGCATCATTTCTTTGAATTGACTATCACCTTCACAACACGTGATATGAGATCCCTTTGCCCTGTAGGAAAATGTCAAGAATTCATAACCATTTTCAGGTTCTTGCCACCTTTATTATCCAGCAACTGAGGCACTGTCGTCTTGTCAGCCATGTCGATCCCTCTTTTTCTAACAATATTGCAATTGTCACTTTCCTGACAGACATCTTAGAAAGTCCACATACTTGCCAAATTTTAGACAGGATAACTTTAAAACCTGAGTGTTAGGAAGCAGTACCATTCTAAAATATAGGAGTGGACGGAATGTACCTCTTGCCTTAATAACAATGGGTCAGGGTAGCTCTATGTCTTAAGAAAACTGTGGAGGCTGGCAGAAGCAGGAGCCTAAAATGCTGAAAGCAGATCAGCTCTTTTGCATCAGGAAGTCTCTGCTGATATTGCTTCAACAGAATAGCCAGGCATGCATTTCAAATCCAGGCTCAGAGGTGTTATGACCTATATTATTTCCACTAATGTTTATTTGACATCTTATATATTTTACCAGTTTTTGCACATATAACAATATTTGTTTTATACTTATAATATTAAGTCCACACAACAACTATCATTGCTGTATTTCTTTAATTTATCCTCCACATGAATATGGGTCCAGCAGATAACTAAATTTTCAAAGGGAAAAACTGAACATTTACTAAAGGAATCACCTGCGTAGGTGGGGCTAGATTTAAGAAAAACCCATAGGGAGGTGCCTGGGGGATGGTTAAATAGGTGATGGGTATAAAGGAGGGCACTTGTGATGAGCACTGTGTGTCTTCTGTAAGCGATGAATCACTAAATTCCACACCTGAAACTAATATTACACTGTATGTTAACTGGAATTTAAATAAAACTTGAAAAAAAAAAACATAAGAGATAGTAAAGAAACCCAGATCATTGTCACTGCTAGGCCTGAAGGTATTAGTGAAAGGAATGGTTATAAGCACTCAGCAAGACCTATAACTGTAGGAGGAAGCATCTCAAGAAAAAATCAGCATTGTCAGTCTTGAGCCTGGCATAGACAGAACCAAGGGCATAAACATCAAACTTCCATTATTACCCTCCTACTGGTGCCCACTATTCACTGAAATCAACTGAAAGTCACAAGGCCAAGATTCTTGGTTGGTTCATTCCATAAATATCAACCTCCAGAGGCACAGAGCAAGGTGGTGAGGGATGAGAGTAGATCTGTACAGGCAAATGGAGAACATCCAGCATGTCCTCATTTCACAAAGGAGGTAAATGAGTTTATAGAAGTCACATAACTTGCCTTAGGTGAAAAAGCATGTAGTTGCTAAAATGGACTTAATTCATTATCTTCCAACATGAAGCTTTGTGCCTTCATGACTTCTAAGCCACTACTATACCACTTTCTCATTAAAATGGAGTTTATTCACTGCAGTCCACTTTTCCTTTTCTGCAACACAGACTCTTATTTTATTTGAAGTCAAAGGAGTACAAAAACACATCTCAGAGTAATAAATGCTTATTTTAGCAGCATGACTAAAGTTACTCTCTATCTCTTTCACCAATCAATTCTCCTTCAGAGAACTTCAAATATATATGCACATTCATACACTTATACTGAGTTTACATATGAGATCTTGATCTTGATAAATACTTAATATTTCCTTAAAATACGTTGTTACACTGGGGCGCCTGGGTGGCTCAGTCGTTAAGCGTCTGCCTTCGGCTCGGGTCATGTACCCAGGGTCCTGGGATCGAGCCCCGCATCAGACTCCCTGCTCAGCGGGAAGCCTGCTTCTCCCTCTCCCACTCCCCCTGCTTGTGTTCCTGCTCTCACTGTGTCTCTCTCTGTCAAATAAATAAATAAAATCTTAAAAAAAAAATACATTGTTACACTGTTTCAAAAATAAACAGAATGTATCAGTAGCAATCAACTACATGAGAAGAATGTATAAAAATCTCCTTATAAAATATTTTACAATAAAATATTTTCCATCTAAATATTCTCCCACGGTGCTATTGTAAATTATATAAGCTAACATTCAATCATTAATTTCTATTTGCAACAAATAATTGTGGAAATTTATATTCATGAGTCATGTTGTTTAATATTGTTCAACAAAAATTTAAGACATTTTCCTTATTGGAAGGTAGATCTTTGTAGTTTTGATATGGTTCTTAAGCAGTAAATTGTACCTAGCTTTTTTATAGGATAGTTTTGCAGCAATATCTTTGACCAAAGGAGCCAATAGTAACTTTCCAGAAAGGCACAGAGGTTTGTTTGTTTGTTTTTTAATTAACATATAATGTATTATTTATTTCAGGAGTACAGGTCTGTGATTCATCAGTCTTACACAATTCACAGTGCTCACCATTGCACATACCCCCCCCAATGTCCATCACCCAGCCACCCCATCCCTTCCACCTCTCTTCCACCCCATTCCTTCCACCTCTCTCCCTTCAGCAACTCTCAGTTTGTTTCCTGAGATTAAGAGTCTCTTATGGTTTGTCTCCCACTCTGGTTTCGTCTTCTTTCATTTTCCCCTCCCTTCCCCTATGATCCTCTGCCTTGTTTCTCAAATTCCACATATCAGTGAGATCATATGATAATTGTCTTTCTCTGATTGACTTATCTCACTTAGCACAATACCCTCTAGTTCCATCCACATTGTTGCAAATGACAAGATTTCATTTTTTGATGGCTACATAATATTCCATTGTATATATATAAACCACACCTTCTTTATCCATTCATCTGTTGATGGACATCTAGGCTCTTTCCATAGTTTGGCTATTGTGGACATTGCTGCTATAAACATCGGGGTGCATGTGCCCCTGTGGATCACTATATTTGTATCTTTGGGGTAAATACCCAGTAGTAAGGCACAGAGTTTGAACACATGGATCACCTTTCCAAAATCAGAAAATGAAAGTGCTGCCATGAAATGTGCTATTTCTCTTGTCTGTACAACAAAACTTTAGAGATGAGCAGATCCTTGAAGTTGATGCTGACTCCTTAGGCAGATCCTCAAGAAAAAAAAAAAAAAAAAAAAAAGAGAGAGAGAGAGAGCAGCAAATTTTGGGCACATAGTTGCTAAGAGTAGCTTACAATCCCAAAGTAAAATTGAGGTTAATAGACACTGGCAAATGAGCCACTTTAACAGCACCAGAGAACCTATTTGAATGTTTTTCATCATTTCAGATTGGACTTAAGTTGGCAAATGGGATATTTAAGTATAAAAACTGTGCTAACATAGCACTGTTATTCTTTTGACCCCTGCATCTAGGGGCACATGAACTCTTTGATTCATGACAAGTGGAATGTCACAATGGCAATGAACTTTGGGCATAATTATTAAGTATCCAATCAATAAATGCATTTTAAAATTATTGAATATCTTTGATGTTTCTCTTTCAACATAGCCCTTCAACAACACTATGTTTCTCGGAAACCTATAGACAAATTAAATATGTATGATAAAAACATATAATTGTAGTATAAAACAAACAACACTGACTGTGTCCCTTCCTTGTAGGTGTTATTTAGTTCTATGGTGCCTTTCTATCCAACTATGATCATCAAATGGAGCAGGGTGAATAATTTGAAGTTGTTTGACTTAAAATTTCTCTCATTAATATTAACCAAACGTTCTTGGGGCTAAAGTTTCTTATTAACTCAGGTTTAGTAGTGAAGATCCCGGAGGAGCTTCCATTCTAAAGAAATGAACAAACAACAGCTAGATGAGAATCAGCTCCCTTGTTCTAAAGGAGACAATGAATACTTTTGTACTGAGTCTAAATATTTCCTGGTACAGGGGTGCCTGGGTGGCTCAGTCAGTTAAGCACCAGATTCTTGATTTCTGCTCAGGTCATGATCTCGGGGTCATGAGATTGAGCCCCATATCAGGCCCTGTGCTCAGTGTGGAGTCCACTTGACCCTCTCCTTCCCCCTGCTTGTGCTCTCTCTCTCTCTCAAAGTCTCTCTCAAATAAATAAAAAAAAAATAAAATCTTCTAAAAAATCTGTTTTAAATTATTTCCTGGTACTAAGTTTGACCTATCAGTTCATGAGACCACTCCAGCACTGTTATATGGTTACACTAAGTCCCTGAAATGACAGGACCTAAGTTCCCAAACAGCCTGTTGTAGCTAAGGTAATAATCATTAGGCACTCTTTTATCTGGAACAGACCCAGCTTATACCTCTTCCAGGATAATGCTTAATAATGTCCTCTTTCTCTCTTGAAAGGGTTTCTATTTGGATAAAGTATGAGGCCATCTTAATTAGGTAGTGGCTCAGAAAACAGATACAAATTTATTATTTTTATCATATTTTAAAGAAGGGACTAAACTTTAGAAAGGTGGATTTGTTTTCATTGTGGATTTGTTGCAGTAGCATTCACTGTACAATAGGATTACATTTATACGGCCAATACATGTAGATACTATGCATAACCAAAAAGGAATCTTAGATGTGCTCATGATTAATGTTATGATCCATTTGTTATTTGATATAATTCTTTGAAATAAACAATTCCCAGCATAAAAATAATGACAATAAAATGAAAAAGCAGGGCGCCTGGGTGGCTCAGTCGGTTAAGCGGCTGCCTTCGGCTCAGGTCATGATCCCAGGGTCCTGGGATCGAGTCCCGCATCGGGCTCCCTGCTCTGCAGGGAGTCTGCTTCTCCCTCTCCCTCTGTCTACTTCTCTGCCTGCTTGTATTCTCTCTCTATCTCTCTGTCAAATAAATAAATAAAATCTTAAAAAAGAAAAAGCAAAAAACATGCGAGACACTGTATGGTAGTAAGCAATTTGCATTTTTTTTCACTCTTTGGAGGACACATTCTTGATGTTGGTGGATTTTTAAAAAGTATTATTTGAACCAACAACATAATTTAGTTTCTCAAATAATATCTCATCATTTTTAGCAGTAATTTTAGGCTAACTAGCTCGTTTATGCTACTGTTTAAAAATCTAATTACCTAAAAGATTTAATTTCAAATATGGGCTAGTTTTTTTGTTTTTGTTTCTGTTTTTTTCTTCTAAGGTCCTCATATAAATATATTTTAGATTTCAAGACCTAACCAGTATACCTGTATAAATATATTTTTTCAAACATGACATTAAATAATGACCTTTGATTGTTGTATATGCCAATAAATATATTTCAAATACAGTTATCTTATCATAAATTCTAGTTAATTCTCTTTTTCTACAGGATTTAGAGCAAACTATTTTTTTCTTAATTCAAGTTTCCATGTAAATTCCTGTTAGTTAATATTAGAATAAAACTATTTTAATGAACATGACTTTTCCTTAATTCAAACAATAAAAGCCAGATTTTTATGAATGTTATGTTTTGAAAATGGAACTGATTTTGTTCAAAAATTATTTTAAATAGTTTGATTTTTCCACCTTTAATCATGACCTTAAAGCTGTTTTTTACAGCTAGCTCAAAATGACTTTGGAAGTTTACTCTCCCAGAATAAAATAATAAATTGGTGAGATTAAAAACTATTAAATGAATTAATAAGTAGCCAGTAGAAGAATACTTATAGAAATACAAAAGGGAAAAAATATACTGAACATATAAAGTAAAATCATAACTGAAGTTTTTGAAAAAGCAATTAGCAAGAATAGATTATTCATAACTCAATATGGGCAGAACATAGAATTTAAAAACAAGATAACATGTGTTCACTGTTGCACTTTTGCTAAAATTATGTAGAAGAATGATATCTGACATTTTGTTGCATTTTATTTAATTAATAAGAATTAAACACACACAAACACGCACACATATATAATACACACACTCACATACCCTCCCCCATTATGAGTTTTATGCAAAAGACTTCAGAAAATTACAGTTCACAACAATTTAAATTAATTCTACTTTATTTTAATCAAGCAATCTTTGTATTATGTACTAACCCAGGACTAAAATGGGGTTGCCTAGTTTTTTATTCTAGAAAATCAATATAGTTCCATGGATACAATTTTGTTATTCAGATCTTTAACTTGAAAGAGACTGTACTCAGCATTATGTCATGTTAATTCTTGCACTCCAGTAGACTCTTCATGCTGACTCAGATTTTACCAGAAATATATTGAATATACTTACAGTTCATCAGTTTCAGTACACTTTAACTCATTGGTCAAATGGAATGTTTGGCAACTGAAGGAATGCATAGAGCGAGTAGTACATGATAAGCATAAAAAGCATTGCTCAATGTATAAGTTTGCAAACATGCCAAGTCATATCAATATTTATAGAGTCTAGTGGAGCTTGGATGATATAACAAACAAAACAAAACAAAACTCAAGCAATTTTGATGTTTTATTTTTCATTTTGAATGGGAAACATATGAATTTGGAATGTAACTGACCAGATGATAGTAGAAATTTTCATAGGAATTTGAATTTACCATCCGCAATAATATAGTAAATATGTTCTTATGAAGCCTCTGCATTATTTTTCTGGAGCCTTGATGTCATCTAGGGATAGCTTTGTGAATTATTTTCAAAAGAGACTTGGTAAAGAGTCCACATAAATACAACACTTGCTGGATATTGGATGATGCTGAAGAAATATTGCTTTTTTTTAGATTTAATAATTAACGATTATATTTTTAAAAGTGACATATTTTAAAGATAAATATTAAATAATTATGAATGTGATACAAACATTCTCAGATCAGGAAGGAGGGGAAGAAGTAGATAAGAATATAGAAAAAACAAGATCAGCTTTGAGTTAAAATGTTTAGAGTTGTCTAATGGATTCATGGAGTTTTGCTGTACTATTATCTCTATTTTTATATGTGTTTGAAATTTTCCATAATAAAAATGTTTCACAATAAAAATAAGTATCACCTCATATGGAAACATGGAACAAAATGGAAACAAAAATGGAAATCTACCATACCCAGTATCAAAAAAGCGGGAAGGAAAATATTTATGTAATACATAACGCATCTGTTCTTTGTTTTTGAAGATAGATCTTTTAATATGGAATAAGTGCTTGAGCAACATTCAGGATATTACTACAGTGTTTGCTAACCTGCAAGGTATGCGTTACACATCTTTTAAATCTTAAACATTCATATTAATGCTCTCTCTTCCTTCTTCATTCAGTGCCTTCATAAAGCCTCTGGCTGCCATAGCATTAAGTGATACACATATCTCCTCTTACCATACTTGAGATCACTTTTATTTTTCTCTCCTCTAATTTCTTCCTCTATTCCTCCTTCTACTTCTTCAGTCTGCACCTCATTTTCATACATATCAGACTCTGTCAAAGTGCAAGCAAATTTATTCAATTTATCCCAGATGATAGTTAAATATATAAGTATAAAGAAGCATATTTCAAAAAATGTTAGCACTTCCACATTCAAATACAGTTGAAAAATGAACTGCCGTTTACTGTTATTCAGGGAGTAATCATAACTTCATTTGGGTGTCCTCTCAGAGAAAACCCTGCTAGACATCTCTCCAAAAGCAATAATTAAACTAGTAATGCCACCATTTTGGTTACTCACCACATTTCTTTCTGAGTTTGCTTCCTATTATATATGGTCCTGTTATATAGCTTCTACTTTTATCCTTACTGAATTGTCTCTGTAGGCCTTTCATTCAAAACTAAGCAAAAGGAAGTTGGATAGTCACCATCCAATGGGAAGTGATACTATTAGGTCATGGTCTCAGGTCAGAACATGACTAAAATCTTGAAGATTGAGGATATTTTGGAGGTTCTCCATATATAATTCAAAATAATAATAAAATGGGATAATTAGCTGAGTCATCATGAGAAGGAAATTCAACAATTTAGCTGCTCAGGTGGTGGACAAATTTTAAATAGTTTGTCTATTAATATTAATATTAATATTAGGCACTGATTCTACTTATTGCCTTCTTTACTTCTTACAATCTAAACAGTTGGACATTATTACTTTCTTTTAATAGGCTGGATAACGAGGATATAGACTCAGGTTTCAAGTTTGCAAATATATGTGTGGCAACTAATCTTCAAATTGTAATCTTCTACATTGTAGAAGTTGTAGGTAGAGTAACCAAAAATTGTTTAATGGACTACTCTGTATAACTTCTTATAGCTGGTCTTAGTTAGTTATTAGAGGAGCAAATTCAGAGATGAATGATTAATGACTGATATTCCCATTTTATAACACATATAAATTTCCAAGTGGAAAAATTAACCCAATACATGGAGATAATCTATGTAGAATTTCCTTTGAGAATCTTAACATAAAATTTTTCCCACTCTTTCTCTCTAAAGTACTGATTCTCAGAAGAGGATATAAAACAACCTTTTTTTTTTTTTTTACCCCCTTAAGCTTAATACATTTCATTTCCCAAGTGAAATTTAGGTTCCACTTTCCATCAAACTATATTTGTTTGAGCTTCTGTCACTCTTTCTTTGCTGTGGGTCTGTGAGGTAGCCTAATAAGTAATTTTCTTCTCATTAAATGTTACCAATTTCATATGAAATATGAAAGAGTAGATGCATTTGAAATTGAGCATGAAAACTGGTTTTCAGAAACTATAGTTATGATTTTTTTTCCAACAAAAAAAGTGAAGGGCATCAGGTTTCCTAAATCCCTGTTTTGCTTATTTTTGTTAAAAACCTTGAGGAAAGTTTTTCAATTCACCTCTCCCGAGATGAAATCTTTTTTTGTTTTTTGTTTTTTCCCTAGGTTCCCTTTTCCTACTATGATCCAGCCATAGCTTATTTAGCTTATTTATCCTTTTCTAGAAGTAGTTGTATAGTATCTCAAGGCAGAGGAGAGAGAAAGAGAGAGAGTAGGGGAAGGGCAGAGAGAGGGAAGGGGAAGGGCAGAGAGAGGGAAGAGAGAATCTCAATCAGGTTACATGCCCAGCATGGAGCCCCACACGGGCTCGATCCCAGGGCCCTGAGATCATGACCTGAGCTGAAATCAAGAGTTAGACGCTTAACCGACTGAGCCACCCAGACACCCTATAGTATTTCAAATATATATTTGTTATTAACTCTCTATTTTTCCTGGACTCTGTCCAGAGTAACACCTAGACAAGGATCAAATCCTAAGGAAAATAGTTTTGGTCTCAACAACACTTTCACTGGTTTAGAAATAATGTATCCTCTTAGAACATTTTTTTTTTTCTCAGCCTCTGAGCTCTCCTTGAACATAGGTATATCCTCTGCTCAAGAGGTTCTCTAAACTCTTTTTGTAGGTGTAGTTTTCATAGCTTTTTCACATAATTCTGTAAACAAAAACGTAAGTATATAAGTAATCATATGACCTCTAATCTTCCTTCCAAAAGATCTTCAATATTTTGGTGTCACATTTTGAAGAGTTGTTTATCATTTGGGATTGATGTACTCTATCAGCTATTAAAGGGGGAAAATATATGAAATAAATAAGGACAGAACCTGAGAAGATAATCTCAGAATTTTTTCTAGAGAGGGACATTTTATACAAATGTCTCCATGGCTGAATTTTTTTTTTTTTACATTAAGTTTCCCAAATTATGTGAAACACAATCAGGTTGCAAGCCAGGAAAGGTGGCAAATGGCCTATGTTCAAAGATATTACTCTCAAAGTGGGCAGGACCTGAAATTTTTATGTGGTAATAAAGGTGAAGATTCAAATAGTTTTATAAACCCTTTTAAATAAGGAAAAAGCACAAAAACAGTTTCCATTGCTTCATAAATTTTAAACAAATTTCTTTACTATTGTTTTGCAGAGCAAAATTCATGAAATAAGGACAAATGTTCAGAAATGTCTGGGTCAGAGAAAATTTTGGAAGGCAACTTCCAAACAACTGATACTGTAAAGACTTTTTCAGAGCATATGAATACAACCTAAAGAAAAAAATAATGAAGATTAGGCTTCTGGAATGGGAGGCATGAGTAAGTATGAGTAAGTAAAGTAATTTCCTTCAGAATAAGACAATTTAAAAACTGGATGAAATTCAAAAAAAATCAATTAATTCAAAAAAATTTAATTAAATAATTGATAAACACTGGATAAATTAAGAAGCATTTACGGTTGAAAAACTGCTATAACTTTGGATAAAAATGTTCAAAATTTTCCTTGATTGCTTGCATCCCCTCTCTTGATCAGCCAAAAACATAGCTCTATTGGATTGAAATCAGTGACAAAACTAATAGTGTTTCCAGCAGAGTTGGTGGACTCAATTTGGCAGGGGAGGTGGGAGCATTACCAGCTAAAGGTGACAGACAATCTTAGTCAGAATGGACGGAGAAATCTAATAGTTTTATTAGCCCAAGGTTGTAGTCCAGTTTATGAAGTGCAGTGGACCAATCAGAAATTTAACAGATAAATCTCAGTGTTACAAAGTCATAAAAGAACTAAAGTAATAAACTCTCCAAATACATTTAGATGACTATTAAGCTACGTATGTACAGCAAAAATAGGAAATTGCACTAGGAAAATTGAAAATCATACAAAAATTAAATACTGGCTGCAATTATATATGTGCTCCTCAATAGACCAACAGCTTGATCTTCAACAGTGTTTGGAAATGTTATGGGCATAATGTATCTGAGCACAATCACTGCCCAAATCATTGGCTGACTACTAGGTTATGCCAAAGAAGGACAGATACCTCATGATAAATATATTTGAAGAATTAAATAAAAATATGTTTAAAAATTAAAGGAAAATACATTAATATCAGTCAACAAATAGGGAATCTCACGGAGAAATAAGAGTGATAAAAAAGGACCAACTGAAATTAGGTGAAAGATACAATAACTAAAATGAAAAATTAATTAAATTGGCTCAAAAATAGATTTGAGATGGAATCATAGTTAAAGTATGATAGTTAATTTAAAGTATATCAATAGAAATTATTCAATTATAAAAAACAGGAGAGCAGATTTTTAAGAATCAAAAAGTTCCAAAAAGAAAGGAGTGAGATTAGTGGCTGAAAATGCCTGAAGAAATAATGGCCCAAAATTTCTCAAACTTGACACAAAATATTAATTTATGTTTCCAAGATGTTCAATAAACTTTGCATAGGGTAAATGCAAAGATCATACATATATATGATCTTTGATATATATATATATATCAAAATCATAATTAATCTTCTGAGATACAAAGAAAAAAATTGAATGCAACAAGAGAAAAATGTTTTCTTACATATTAAAACAATGATATAATTATTAGCTAACATCTATTTAGAAACAGTGGAGGCCATAAATCGTTGGGGTGGCATATTCAAAAGTGATAGAAGAAAAAATATCAACCACAGCTGTAAATCCAGGAAAATTACACTTCACATATAAAAATAAAACAATAATATTCCTGGATATTTTTTAAGATAATTTGTTGCTCATACTCTAGTACTAATAGAGATACTAGAGAAAAAGTCTTCAGGACAAAAGAAAAAGACCCCAGAGACTTCTGTCTCTGGGAACATGGTACATACATTATTTCATTCTTCCCACTAAATGCAACTAAATGCAATTCTTTATACTTAAACATAAGAAGAGTCTAAAGGACGGAGGGAAGAAAGACAAGCTAAAAATATTACATTAAATATAAATAGCTAAAACATCCACTAAAGGACATGAATTGACACAGCTTATTAAAAACAGAACTCAACTATCTGCTGTCTACAAGACACTCAATTCAAATACAACTATTGTTATAACAGGTTGAAATTAAAAGGATGGGAAAAGGGGCGCCTGGGTGGCTTAGTTGGTTAAGCGACTGCCTTCGGCTCAGGTCCTGATCCTGGAGTCCCAGGATCGAGTCCCGCATCGGGCTCCCTGCTCGGCAGGGAGTCTGCTTCTCCCTCTGACCCTCCTCCCTCTCATACTCTCTGTCTCTCATTCTCTCTGTCTCAAATAAATAAGTAAAATCTTTAAAAAAAAAAAAAAGGATGGGAAAAGATTTATTGTGCAAACATTACTTGAAACAAAGCAGGAGTGGCTATATTAATGTCAGTTAAAGTAGACTTCAGAACAAAGAATATGATCAGAAACAGAGATGGATATCATATTATACTAAAAGTTTAATCCCCCTGGAAGAAATAGTTATACTAAATATATGTGCAGCACAGAGCAGAGCTGCAAAACTTGTGAAGTAAAACTAACAGAGTACAAAAAAGAAATAGGCAAATCTACAATTATGGTTAGAGAATTCCCTATTGCTCTCTACAGCTGATTCATCAACTAGACAGAAAACCAGCCAAGATATACAGAAACTCAACAACATCCTCATCCAAAAAGATCTCATCAATATCTACAAAACTACAGATACTTATTTTTAATGCTCATGGGAACTATAACAAGACCACATCCTGGATCATAAAGTAAACTGCCAAAAATAATTAAAATCATGTAGCAAGTACTCACTGACCATGATGGAGCTAAACTAGAATTCAATTTCAGGAAGATATCAGTTGCATTTTTATACACTAATAATGACACAGAAAAAAGAGAAATTAAGGAGTTGATCCCATTTACAGTTGCACCCTAAACCATAAGATACCTAGGAATAAACCTAACCTAAGAGGCAAACGATCTGTACTCAGAAAACTATAGAACACTCATGAAAGAAATTGAGGAAGAAATAAAGAAATGGAAAAATGTTCCATGCTCATGGATTGGAAGAACAAATATTGTTAAAATGTCTATGCTATCTAGAGCAATCTACACAATCAATGCAATCCCTATCAAAATACCATCAGTTTTTGTTTGTTTGTTTGTTTTGTTTTTCACAGAGTTGGAACCAATAATCCTAAAATTTGTCTGGAAACAGAAAAGACCCCGAATAGCCAAAGCTTCTTGAAAAAGAAAACCAAAACTGGTAGCATCACAATTCCAGACTTCAAGCTTTATTACAAAGCTATAATCATCAAGACAGTATGGTCCTGGCACAAAAACAGACACATAGATCAATGGAACAGAATAGAAAATCCAGAAATTTACCCTCAACTCTATGATCAACTAATCTTTGACAAAGCAGGGAAGAATGTCCAATGGAAAAAAGAGTATTTTCAACAAATGGTGTTGGGATAATTGGACAGCCACATGCAGAAGAATGAAAGTGGACCATTTCCTTACACCATACACAAAAATAGACTCAAAATGGATGAAAGACCTAAATGAGAGACAGGAATCCATCAAAATCCTAGAGGAGAACACAGGCAGTAACCTCTTCAATCTCAACCACAGAAATTTCTTGCTAGACATGTCTTCAAAGGCAAGGGAGGGGCGCCTGGGTGGCTCAGTCCGTTAAGTGACTGCCTTCAGCTCAGGTCATGATCTCAGGGCCCTGGGATGGAGCCCTGCATCGGGCTCCCTGCTCTGCAGGAAGCCTGCTTCTCCCTTTCCCACTCCCCCTGCTTGTGGTCCCTCTCTCGCTTTCTTTCTCTCTGTCAAATAAATAAATAAAATCTTAAAAAAAAAAAGGCAAGGGAAACAAAGGCAAAAAGTGAACTACTGGGACTTCATTGAGACAAAAGCTTTTGCACAGCAAAGGAAACAGTCGACAAAACTAAAAGGCAATCCACAGAATGGGAGAAGATATTTGCAAATGACATTTCAGATAAAGGGCTGATATTCAAGATCTATAAAGAACTTATCAAACTCAACACTCAAAGAACAAGTAATCCAATCAAAAATGGGCAGAAGATATGAACAGACATTTCTCCAAATAAGACATACAAGTGGCCAACAGACACATGAAAAAAATGCTCCACATCACTGAGCATCAGGGAAATACAAATCAAAACCACAATGAGATACCACCTCAAGCCAGTCAGAATGGCTAAAATTTACAAGTCAGGAAACAACAAATATTGGTGAAGATGCAGAGAAAGGGGAACCCTCCTACACTGTGAGTGAGAATGCAAGCTGGTGCAGCCATTCTGGAAAACAGTATAGAGGTTCCTCAAAAAGTTAAAAATAGAGCTACCATAAGACCCAGCAATTGCACTACTGGCTATTTACCCCCAAAATACAAATGTAGTGATCCAAAGGGGCACCTGCACCCCAATGTTTATAGCAACAATGTCTACAATAGCCAAACTATGGAAATGGCCGCAATTTCCATTGACAGATGAATGGATAAAGAAGATGTGATACACACACACACACACACACACAATGGAATATTACACAGCCATCAAAAAATGAAATCTTGCCATTTGCAATGACGTGGATGGAACTAGAGGATATTATACTAAGTGAAATAAGTCAATCAGAGAAAGACAATTATCATATGATCTCACTGATATGTGGAATTTAAGAAACAAAACAGAGGATCATAGGGGAAAAGAGGAAAAAATAAAACAAGATGAAACCAGAGAGGAAGACAAACCATAAGAGACTCTTAATCATAGGAAACAAACTGTGGATTGCTGGAGGGAAGGGGGTTGAGGGATGGGGTAACTGGGTGATGGACATTAAGGAAGGCATGTGATGTAAGGGGCACTGGGTATTATATAAGACTGATGAATCACAGGCCTACACCTCTGAAACCAATAACACATTATATGTTAATTAATCAAATTTAAATTAAAAAATATTTAAAGAAAGAAAGATAACAAGAAAATTTCTCAACACTTTGAAACTAACCAGCACACTTTCAATGAATTTTGGGTGACATAGGAAGTCCCAGTAGGAATAAAATATGCATTAAATTGAATGAAAATGAAATCCAATGTATATCAATATTTGAAGTACATACATAACACACTAAAGGCATACATTGAAAAAAAAAAGAACAAATCTCAAATGAATGATATAAGCTCCCCCATCAGGAACAAAATAATAATAATAATAATAATAATAATAATAATAATAATAATAATAATAA
>NC_058404.1:179366786-179501209 GCF_002201575.2 Neomonachus schauinslandi
AATAATAATAATAATAATAATAATAATAATAATAATAATAATAATAAAATAAGTCCAAAGCAAGTAAAAGGACATAATAAAGATGAAAGCAGAATACAACAAAAAGGGAAAAAAAGTAGATAAAAATCAATGAAACAGTCAATCTAATCCATCATATTTATAGGTTAAATAAGAAACATTACATGAGTATATCCATGTATATCCATACAAAAAAAAAAAATGTTTAACACAATTCAATAGCCACCCATGATAAAAATCCACCAAAAATTAGGAACAGAGGGGGATGTCCTCAAATTGATGAGTAGTATCTACAAAATACCTACAAATAACATTATACTTAAAAGTAGGCTGAGTCCTTTCCCCCAAATTTGGGAAGAGGTATAGGTGTCCACTTTCACCATTCTTAATATAATTCTAGAAATTCTAGTCAGGGCATTGAGGAAAGACAAGGGAATAAAATCATACAGATCTGAAAATAAAAAATAAAATGGTGCCTATTTGCAGGTGACATATTTGTCCATGTAAAAAATTTCAAGACAACATCCTAAAAATAATAAAAGAGTAAAGAGTAAAACCACAAAACTTGTAGAAAATACATACGGTAAAAGAATCCTTAAATAATATCAAAAGCATGATCTACAAAAAGAAAAATTAATAATTGTACTTTGTTAAAACTTAAAATGTTAGCTGGTAAAAGACACCATTAGCAGGATGACAATACAAGCTACAGAGCTGAATATTATATTTGGAGAATATATATTTAACAAAGGAATAATATCTGAAGTATATAAAGAAGTCTCAACACTCAACAGCTAAAAACCAAAAAATTCCAATCAGAAAATTAGCAAAAGATATGAAAAGATATTACACTGAAAAAGATATACAGATGAAAAAAGCACATAAACCCACAGAATTAACAATAAGAAAAATAAAAATTTAAACCACTATGAGCTATTATTCAACACCTATTAAAATGACTAAAATCAGAAAAAAAAAAAAAAAAGAAAAACCCCAAACGCTAGGAAGAATGTGGAGAAACTGAATCATTCATACTTTGTTAGGGAGAAAGTAAAATGGTACAGCCACTCTGCAAAATCAATTATATTTCGCATTAGCAATGAATTATCTGAAAATAAAACAAAGAAATTTCATTTAAAGTAACATCAAAAATAGCAAATGGTTAGGAATAAATTTAACTAAAGAAATTCAATAGGAGTACACTGCAAACTGATGTTGAATGAAATTTAAGGTTATCTAAATAAATAGAGATGTGTGCTATTTTCATTAATTGGAATATTTAATGTTATTAAATGTTAATTCCCTCCGAATTCATCTGTATATTCAAGACAATGGCTTTCAAAATCCCAGCAATTTTTCTGTGGTAGAAATTTACAAATTGATTTTAAAATTTATATAGAAATGCAAAGAGCTTGAGCTGCCAAAACAAAATTGAAGAAAAGGACAAAGTTATACCCTACATGATTTTAAAACTAATTTTTTTTAAAGATTTTATTTATTTATTTGAGAGAGAGAGAATGAGAGAGAGCACATGAGAGGGGGGAGGGGCAGAGGGAGAAGCAGACTCCCTGCCGAGCAGGGAGCCCGATGCGGGACTCGATCCAGGGACTCCAGGATCATGACCTGAGCCGAAGGCAGTCGCTTAACCAACTGAGCCACCCAGGCGCCCTTAAAACTAATTTTAAAGCTCCAATAATTAAGATATTGTAGTAATTTACAAGGATAAACATAAACCTAAATGAGAAAATATATAAATCCTAGAAATAGATATTCATGTATATGTCAGTTCATCTTCAATAAAAGTGCCAAGGATTTAAAAGAGAAATGATAGTGTTTTCAACAAATGGCGCCTATATAAATTGAAAGCCATATGTTCAAAAACAGCTTAAACTTTCCTCAATTCAAAAAAAATTTAAAAATTAATTCAAAATGGATTATAGACTTAATTATAAGTGCTAGAACTATAAAACTTAAAGAAGTGATGCATTAGTTTGTCTCCCTCTTGGTTAGGCACAGATTTCTTAAACATGGCAGAAAAATCACAAGGAAGAAAAATTGCTGAATTGAACTTCATCAAAATTAAAACAGAATTTATCTTTCAAAATAACTATTAAGAAAATAATAATACATGTTATAGACTGACATAAAATATTTGCAGAATATATATCTGATTTAAAAATTGTATCCAGAATAAATTAAGATCCCTAACAACTTACAAGAAATCTGAATTAAAAATAGGGGCAAATTATTTGAATGGGCATTTTACTAAAAATGTACAAAAAAAAGAAGCACATAAAAAATTTAGCATCATTTGTTTTCATATAAATAAAAATTTAAAAGTTCAACCACTGTTACTAGTACTAAATCATACCCCCTAGAATGTCTAAAGTAAGAAAGACTAAAATACTAAATATTGACAAGGATATAAATAAAAATTTACATTTTTATACATTTCTGATGAAAAAAAATAAAATGGAACCAGTATCTTCTAAAGCAGTTTGGCAGTTTTCAAAATGTTAAGCAAAAACTTACCATATTACCTAATAATCCCATTTGTAGGAATCTGCCCCAAAGAAATGAAAACATATGTCCACACAAAGACTTGTATATGAATGCTCATAGCAGCACTATTTATAATCACCAAAAGCTAGAAAAATCCAATGCCTCTGAAGTGGTGAAAGGATAAACAAAATGTGTTATATTCATACAATGAAATAATATTTAGCAATAAAAGAGAACAAACTTCTGATACACACAACAGCATTGATAAATGTCAAAAAAGAATGTCACGTTAAGTGAGAGAAATTAGAAACAACAGACTAAATTTTTTTATGATTCCATTTATATTAAGTTTTTACAAAATAAAAAGCTATAGAAACCAGATCAGGTTTTGGGTTTTGGTTTGGTTTGGTTTGGTGTGTTTTTTTTTCTGTTGCTGTTGTTGTTTCTTTGCATTTTCCTTCAGGGGCCAGGAATAGGAGGGGAATTGATTGCAAAAAGGCATAATAAGGGCACTTTCTGGAATTATGGAAGTACAATAACACTGGATTATTATGGTTGCTTGATTGTGAAATTTGTGGTTATCAGACTCTATACACTTAAATTAGGTGAATATTATAGTGTGTTAGATATACCTTAGTACATTTGTTTTTTAACAATAAGGAGCAGAGAGTCAAAGATAAGGAAGGTTTCCTCAACTGGACAGTTTATATATGCTAATTACCAATTGAGAGGTAACAAGCTAGCAATAAATACATGTGGTTAGTCATAATAGTTTTTGGTATTTTATGTGTATGTGAGGATGAAGGGCACAATTTAGCTATATATGTCTTAACATTAATATTTCACAGTAGAGAAGTGTATGTTTCACACAAGGAAACTTACAAAGGTAGAAAAGATATTTGCTATCACATTTTTCAGCCACCAATGGCTCATATTTACTGAGTGACATCCATAGGTTGGCCACCATATTAGACATTTCACATGTGTTATTTAATCCATTATGAGGTCAGTCCTCTAATTCTAGGCATATTAATGCCTTGACTGTCCCAAAATATTTTCAATTTAATTCAATATATTTTGGGGGCACCTGGGTGGCTCAGTCAGTTAAGCATCAGGTGATGATCTCAGCATCCTGGGATAGAGACACATGTCTGGCTCTCTGTTCAGCGGGGAGCCTGCTTCTCCCTTTGATTGCCACTCGCCCTGCTTGTGCCCTCTCCCTCTCTCAAATAAATAAATAAAATCTTTAAAAAAATAAATAACATAGGTA
Organism: Neomonachus schauinslandi; assembly: GCF_002201575.2. Taxonomy (NCBI): domain Eukaryota; kingdom Metazoa; phylum Chordata; class Mammalia; order Carnivora; family Phocidae; genus Neomonachus; species Neomonachus schauinslandi. The sequence goes on from NC_058404.1 coordinate 179,370,577, forward strand.
AATAAATAAATAATTCAAGATATTTTGATTCCACTCAGGTTAATTTAATTTGTTTCATATTTCTTAAGCACTAGTAATTTTCAAAAGTATGATATAGCTCCTGAGCTCTGGATGAAAAAGGGATACATGGGAATTTAAGAGTTTGGAACATAAACAGTAGGATATAAAACTAAGCTCCCCCAAAATTGTCACAGGCCACCCTATAAACTTTTGTAGAATACATGAATACACTAAAAAAAAAATGATTTTATTTTATAAATTGAATCCCTGGGTAAGGAGAGTAACTTGTGAAAAGCTTTCTGGGGGACTAAGAAAACACACAAGAACGTATAGTTTGAATGTATTTCTTATCAGTGTTTTGGTTTCATGCCTTCTGTATACTTTGCAGTGAATTTTTCATATTCAACTTGTCCTCTAGCTAAAAGAAAATAATAACCACACCACTTTATTAGTATCATTCCTTCATCCCTCAACCACTCATCCAACCATCCATCCATCTATCCATCCATCCAATATAAGACTCTCCCCAACACTAAGTTTTATAAGTTCTTTCAAAATGTAAAGTCCAAAACTATGCTCAGATGAATTTAAGTCTGGAATACTCACTCCAGTGTTTGTAAACTGCTACCCCTCCACCACCATTAAGAAATTTATGTTTGTGGGGGTTGGAGGTCTCTATACTCTAATAATTTTTTTAATTTAAGCTTTTCATTTTGATGAAAACAATTTAAGTATATTCTATGTTGTCTGGCTTACTACTATATTAATAAGCTATTGGTGTGTAATAAAGAATAATGCCATAATAACTTAGTGACATTCAAAATTAAACATGTACTTCTCACATGTCCGTAGGTCAGTTACAGCACCTTCGATCCACTTGTGTACGTTCTAGGTCCTGCATTGAAAGGGCATCTCCTGATGATTATAGTGCAGAAGCATAACAGAGCATGTCCAATATTAAAAGTCTCTTTTGAAATTCTGCTTATACCATCTTTGCTAACATCCTTTTGTCCAAAGATACTTAGATGGCCAAACTCAAAGCCAAGGGTTATGGATGTGCACTCAGCCTCTGTGGAAGTGACTGAGAATTTATAAAGCATAGGACATGATCAGGGAATAATAACTAGTGAAAATTAGTAATCAATAACAGCATGATGATGGAGATGTAAATATTTTTATTTGTTTTGGTACATAATTTTGTTCCAGCAAATTGACAATCAAAGGATAACAAGGTTGCAGTATAAAAGTTTTGTAGATTGAATGGATAGGAGTGGTATGATTCATGAGTCATCAGATGGCATTTTCTACTCAAGCTTGTCAGACACAGAGGGATCTGTTCCAAAGAGGTGAGTTCAATATTACCAGTCTACAACGATCCCATCTTTGTAATTACCTACTCATGACAATCAATACTGCAAAACTGATTCATAATAAATGGGCAATGAAAAAAATTATTTTTTCAGAATTCTACAATAATTAGAATGAGTAGCCATTTAATAAAGATATGAACAACATTAGAATGATAAACTGTCAAGTAGAACACAACAGCACTAATTGGCTACCCAAGAAAATCTCACTAACATTGTCATTTTAGCACTCTACATGGGTAATTTTTGTAATGACCGGGGTCCACTTATCCTACAAAACAAATTGCTAGAGTTATTAGTGCATTTTGTGTATATTCATTTAAACTATTGTTCTTTGCATTAATATTGTTTGAATCAAAATTCATAAACAGATAAATATGAAGCCAGACCTACATCTTTCTCTTAAACACAACACTGATGGTTTAGTTTAAATATCATATCATGACAAGTTCTATTCATCCGGTGAATTTTCACCAGTGAAAATTCTCAGTTGTTTCACTTGTACATCCAGTTTGCCTTTTTAGCTTCCTTAATTTCTTCATCAATTTCTCAGCCTCTGCCTCTCACTCCCCAGTCCCTGAAGCCACATATTTTAGGTTTTATTTATATGGCAGCACTTCAAGTTTATGTATTGATTTCTGTATCAGTTATACATCATCATGATAATGCTACAAAATTAACAAACCCCAAATAAAGTGGCATAAATATATATATTATTCAGGTTATGATTCTACAAATCTGTGTTTTAGCTGAGAGTTATTTCTGATTTGATCTAGGTTTACTCTCATTTGAGAGCTGGCTACTGGCTAGAGCTCAAACACTGGTAGGTCAAATGTCTTCTGACTGGAGCAACTTCATTTAGCTCCATGTTTCTCTATGTCCTTCTAGCAGGGTGAAATAAGTTCTTTTGAAAAGGCAGAGATGCGAGAACAACTAAATGGATGTGCATGAGTCATGTTAAGGCCCATATTCAGAACTGTCACACTGTCACTTTTGTGATTCATGCAGTGTTTCTCAATTTCTATTTAATCTGTTTTGTTTTAAAATTCTATGTGTTCTATAAGCATAATGAGCCTTAGCTTTTAAAAAAATTTACATAATTTTAAAACTCTTAACACAAATCATTCAATTAATTATTGATTGACCTTGAGGGATTTCTTTGTCCTTTTATTTATTTTTAACATTAAATGGAGTTCCTATATTATTTATTTATTTATTTATTATCTTCTAGTACTTTTTTATTATGTTAATCACAATACATTACATCATTAGTTTTTGATGTAGTGTTCCATGATTCATTGTTTGCGTATAACACCCAGTGCTCAATTCAATATGTGCCATTCAACACAGTACTAGAAGTCCTAGCCACAGCAATCAGACAACAAAAAGAAATAAAAGGCATCCGAATAGGCAAAGAAGAAGTCAAATTCTCACTCTTTGCAGATGATATGATACTTTATGTGGAAAACCCAAAAGACTCCACCCCAAAACTGCTAGAACTCATACAGGAATTCAGTAAAGTAGCAGGATATAAGATCAATGCACAGAAATCATGGCATTTCTATACACCAACAATAAGACAGAAGAAAGAGAAATTAAGGAGTCCACCCCATTTACAATTGGACCCAAAACCATAAGATACCTAGGAATAAATCTAACCAAAGAGGCAAAGAATCTGTACTCAGAAAACTCTAAAATACTCATGAAAGAAATTGAGGAAGACACAAAGAAATGGAAAAACGTTCCATGCTCATGGATTGGAAGAACAATATTGTGAAGATGTCAATGCTACCTAGAGCAATCTATACATTTAATGCAATCCCTATCAAAATACCAGCCACTCTTTTCAAAGAAATGGAACAAATAATCCTAAAATTTGTATGGAACCAGAAAAGACCCCGAATAGCCAGAGGAATGTTGAAAAAGCAAAGCAAAGCTGGTGGCATCATAATTCCGGATGTCGAGCTCTATTACAAAGCTGTCGTCATCAAGACAGTATGGTACTGGCACAAAAACAGACACATAGATCAATGGAACAGAACAGAGAGCCCAGAAATGGACCCTCAACTCTATGGTCATCTAATCTTCGACAAAGCAGGAAAGAACATCCAGTGGAAAAAAGACAGGCTCTTCAACAAATGGTGTTGGGAATATTGGACAGCCACATGCAGAAGAATGAAACTGGACCATTTCCTTACACCACACACAAAAATAGACTCAAAATGGATGAAAGACCTAAATGTGAGACAGGAGTCCATCAAAATCCTAAAGGAGAACACAGGCAGCAACATCTTCGACCTCAACCGCAGCAATTTCTTCCTAGAAACATCACCAAAGGCAAGGGAAGCAAGGGCAAAAATGAACTATTGGGACTTCATCAGGATAAAAAGCTTTTGCACAGCAAAGGAAACAGTCAACAAAACCAAAAGACAACCTACAGAATGGGAGAAGATATTTGCAAATGACATATCAGATAAATGGTTAGTATCCAAAGTCTGTAAAGAACTCATCAAACTCGGGGCACCTGGGTGGCTCAGTCGTTAAGCGTCTGCCTTCGGCTCAGGTCATGATCCTGGGGTCTTGGGATCAAGCCCCGCATGAGGCTCCCTGCTCGGCAGGAAGCCTGCTTCTCCTTCTCCCACTCCCCCTGCTTGTGTTCCCTCTCTTGCTATGCTCTCTCTGTCAAATAAATAAATAAAAAATCTTTAAAAAAAAAAAAAAGAACTCATCAAACTCAACACCCAAAGAACAAATAATCTAATCAAGAAATGGGCAGAAGATATGAACAGACATTTTTCCAAAGAAGACATCAAAATGGCCAACAGGCACATGAAAAAGTGCTCAACATCGCTCAGCATCAGGGAAATCCAAATCAAAACCTCAATGAGATACCCCCTCACACCAGTCAGAATTGCTAAAATTAACAAGTCAGGAAATGACAGATGTTGGCAAGGATGTGGAGAAAGGGGAACCCTCCTACACTGTTGGTGGGAATGCAAGCTGGTGCAGCCACTCTGGAAAACAGTATGGAGGTTCCTCACAAAGTTGAAAATAGAGCTACCATACGGCCCAGCAATTGTACTACTGGGTATTTACCCCAAAGATACAAATGTAGTGATCCAAAGGGGCATGTGCACCCTGATGTTTATAGCAGCAATGTCCACAATAGCCAAACTATAGAAAGAGCCTAGATGTCCATCGACAGATGAATGGATAAAGAAGATGTGGTATATATATACAATGGAATATTATGCAGCCATCAAAAGGAATGAACTCTTGCCATTTGCAACGATGTGGTTGGAACTGGAGGGTATTATGCTGGGAGAAATAAGTCAATCAGAGAAAGACATGTATCATATGATCTCAGTGATATGAGGAATTCTTAATCTCAGGAAACAAACTGAGGGTTGCTGGAGTGGTGGGGGGTGGGAGGCATGGAGTGGCTGGGTGATGGACATTGGGGAGGGTATGTGCTATGGTGAGTGCTCTGAATTGTGTAAGACTGTTGAATCACAGACCAGTACCTCCAAAACAAATAATACATTATATGCTAAAAAAAAAGAAGAAGATAGTAGGAAGGGAAAAATGAACGGGAGGATGTTGGAGGGGAGACGAACCATGAGAGACTATGGACTCTGATAAACAAACTGCGGGTTCTAGAGGGGAGGAGGGTGGGGGGATAGGTTAGCACGTATTGTATTATTTATGTTTGAGAATCTCTGCTTTTTGATTGGAGGTTGTTTTAAGAATATACAGGGGATTAAGGGGGTAAGTATGAGCTCAAACTATTTATAACACTGTTCAAGATACAGCAATAGATCTAATGCATTAATTGGAAATCCAATTAAGAGGGAGGAAAGCAGTGTGGTTGACTGCATGGCTATGGGATTCAGTCAACCTGACTAATCTCAGCTCTGTTACTGAGCATGTTACATGACTTCAGTTTTCTCATGAATAAGATGGATAGGGATAAAAATGGTACCTACTTTATGTGGTTCTTGGAGAATTAAATGAACACACACACATACACACACACACACACATGCACGCATGCTCTGCTTAAAGCAGTGCCTGGCGCATCTTAGACACTATGTAAGTGTAAGTTACACCCATTACTATGACAAATACCTCTTGTTATGATGACATGTTTTTTCATTGTTTCTGCTTCTACTATTGTTAATGATTGGTAGCACAATCTCTCTGGGTTTCTTTTTTTTAATTTTTTTTTTTTAGATTTTTTTATTTATTCATTTGAGAGATAGACAGAGAGAGCACAAGCAGGGGGAGAGGCAGAGGGAGAGGGAGAAGAAGACTCCCTGCTGAGCTGGGAGCCTGACATGGGGCTTGATCCCAGGACCCTGAGATCATGACCTAAGCATAAGGCAGATGCTTAACCATCTGAGCCACTCAGGCACCCCTCTCTCTGGGTTTCTTACTGTATAAATTATTGTGAGAGAATCTGATAGAATCGAGGTTTGTCAGAGTAATTGCACCAGTTCACCAGAGTCCACTAACCATCCTAAGTGGAGATCTTGGGACTCATTAGTTGTAAGAGAAAAGTAGCATGTTACAAAGCATGGAGATATGTATGAAACGTCCAAGTCTGCTTCTCTCATAATGAAACAAATTATTCTTCCTTTAGCCAATAATATATCTTTTTCCAAATTTGTGTTTTTATTAATAAAAATATGTGACAGTGCTTATATATGTTTTTTGCACATATATGAGTGTTTTTCCAGCCTAACTGTATGAAAGTGGGAGTGTTTGGGGTTAATGGGCTCTGAAAATATCTGAAATTACTTTTTTATATAACTTATCCATAGAAAAAACAGTAAACAAATAAATAAATGCCACCTATCCAATGGATAAAAAGAAATGCAGTACTGTTTAATCCCTTCCTGATTACTACTGAGATACATAATCTATTAAAATATTTATTGGATGTTATATTTTCCCTTTGGTATATTTTACATCGAAGTACTTTGCCATTTTCTACTTGTTGCCATCTCTTTCTTTCTTTTTTTTTTTTTTGGAAACAGGGTGTGGTCAGTTGCTAAGCTACATTTTCAGAAAGGGAAAACTTGCTTGCTGTAGGAGGATTTTTAATTTCTCTTTATCTTGATATCTGCAAAGCCTATAACAGTAAAATAAGATAAGCAATAATACGTATTGTACAAGTTACAACTACAGCATTTAGTACTATGCCAGTTTGCATAATATTTTAATAAGATTTTGTTCTAGTCACTGATGCATAATGACATCTTAATTTCAGTGTACATGATTAAAGCAGTATCCTAAAGGCTCTTTAGTGCATTACAAAACTTTTGTGATGCTGTTGTGGGCTATTTTATAAACTTTATTACTTCAGTATTTTTTTAGGTTATTATTCATCATTTTTTTCTTTTATATTTTCCTTCTTTAAAATGTTCATATGAACCTGGATTTTTGCTTTTCCCATCATTTTCACTATAGTATGATCTTAGAAAGAAAAAAACTATGGAAACTATTCTTGGCATGTAGAGTACGTGTTTCTAATGTGTAAATATCAACCAAGTTGTGTATATATATATATATATATATATATGGTTACCTATATAATTTCATAATTTTACTATAAATGCAAATTATGAGCATAATAATATATTCATGCATATCCACTAGAATGGCTAAAATCAAAAGGACTACCAATACTAAGTATTGACAAGTTTGAGTAAAAATCTGAATCTTTCATTTTTCATGGGATTATCAGTAGGTACAATTATTTTGGAAAAATATTTGTCCATAACTATTAATGGTAAATATTGTAATTCCCTATAACCCAGCAATTCCATTCCTTGGTATTTACCCAACAGAAATGGCTCATATGTCTACTGAAAACTAAGATGCTAATTACAGCTTCATTCACAATTGCCCCATACTGAAATCAAACTGTATGCAATTTGAATTGCTGTGTGACAAATTTACCCCAAATTTAGCAACTTAAAGCAACATGTTTCTTATGTCACAAGTTCCTTAGATCACAAGTGGGGCACAACTTAACTGGGTAAAGAGTCTAAAATTAAGAATCAGGCTATATAGGATTTATCCAATATTTGAAAGGCCTGATGTCCTTACAAACCTGATGCTCCTTAGACAATAGGAATGTTTCATTCAGAGATATTTCCCAAACACCAAAAAACAAACATATATACATATTTATTAGGATATTAAACAGTTATATTTAAGTTACTATGCATGTAGCAAAAGGGATTGTATTCCCAGCCTTAATTAGCATCTCTCTCAAAAGTATTTCTTAATATTTTCTCTAGTGCAAATTATATTTTTTATTTTTAAAAAATAAATCAAGATACAGAATACAGAGTACCCAGTGAGAAATATCAGTTTAACTCAGCTTTACCTAGAGGGAGATTTCATGTACACCAATGAGTACTTTTCCTTATATTTAAGCTACATTAAGAATCTTAATATATTATACTCAGTATGTTTATGTCAAAGTCATCCAAGCTATTCTAACTCCCCAGGGATTAAATCTAAACAAAGAAGCAGTAGCTAACAAAAATTCCTGTAATATTTGTAATATTTTTTCCAACAAATAAACAATTTCTGCACAGCAATTTCAAGTTGCCATGTTGCTTAACTGGTTCAAGTTCATTTAAATTCATTTATTTTTCCAAATGTCAGCAATAATCTAAACTGTTCCACATCACAAGCCACTGACAGTTGGTATGTAAGATAATAAACAGAATTATAGTCACTTGGGGTGCTGAAATTCATACATTTTCCTTTCTATGGGCTCAGTTAATATGTAATTTAGATATTAGTTTGTCACTGTGGTTTTCAATTCTTTCTTCATAGAGTTACTGTAACTGAACTGATGATCCTGCTCACAGGTGTTAACAGAAATGTTAACTATCTGTATACCAATTGATACATAGGCCACTGCATGTTACTGTTTCAGAGCAGAATATATGGAGAATAAAAAATATTTATGTTGCCCACCTAAAAAAAAAAAAAACTTTTCAGGTGTCAGTTTTTCTTGATGTGATCTGTTTTTAAACGGATGGGTAAGAATCTAAAGTTTTATTTCCCAAGGGAATTTGACATTATAAGCCTTATCAAGTTATCAGACTCCTGAAATTCTGGCTGTATGAAGGCAGATACTATCAAAAGAAGAAAATCTTGAATGTTTTATTATCCTTTGCAGAAAATATTGGCATGCAAATAAAGAGAGAAGTAGCATAAGAGTAGAAACTGAATTTTAATCACTAATTTCAAATCCTATCCTGTTGTCATGTGTTCAGGAACTGAATGACAGAAAGGTACAATTTTTCTGAGTTCTCTCACAATCTCCCATAGGTGTCTTTTCTTTCTCCATTAATATCATGGCAGAGCCTGTTGTTTTCAGAGAATTTCAATCAGATAAACTAAATCATGCTTGAGTGTTAATAATTTCTTGAATTTCCTTCACTAAAGATTTTTAAATATTAACATGATAGCAATGAAAACCCCAAGGTGATGGATTTTAATTTTGGGCTTTGGTTTCCTTCTTATCCATCCTTTTTTGGCCAGATCAGCTGTTAACTCAACCTTTAGTGAATTCTTTGCTATTTTCCTCACCTCAACAGTACAAATCCTATCTTCTCTTGACACCTTGACACTACTCCTGTATTTCCATTACAGTACCAACTGTACCATGTTATATTTTTTTCAGGAATCATCTCAGAAGCTAAACTGTTTTGACCTCAGCCTCAAATTTTGAAGAAAAAAATAATTGAGCATTTTATGGAGTAATTGCCAAATTAAACTCTCTGCTGTGATTATTCTATGTTTTGTTGGCTGTTTTCCTGATGGTTGATAAATTTCTTAGGTTTTAATCAAGGGTTTTAATGGAATTAACTTTATCTCTTTCACAATTCATATCTGATAGTTTTACTCTATAATTTTTGTTTAATGTAGCATGATAAAAGTTGAAGAACTCTTTCATATCAATGCCTAATTTTACAGATGAAAAAACTAGGCCATTCAAAGGTTAGACATCTCTGAGCCTCAATTTCTTCTTTTGTAAAAATGGGAATAATCTTGTTTTTTTTAATTTTTTTGAGAGAGTGAGAACACGTGTGCACATGTGTGTGTGAGAGAGAGAGAGAGAGCGGGGGGAAGGGCAGAGGGAGAGGGTGAGAGAGAATCTTAACAGACTCCACACTCAGTGTGGAGCCCAACCCAGGGCTTGATCTTAGGAGTCTGAGATCATGACCTGAGCTGAAATCAAGAGTCAGATGCTTAACCAACTGAACAACCCAGGAGCCCCCCAGATGGGAATAATCTTATTTTTTTTTAATTTTATTTATTTATTTGTCAGAGAGAGAGAGAGACAGAAAGAGCACAAGCAGGGGGAGCAGCAGGCAGAGGGAGAAGCAGGCTCCCTGCTGAGCAGGGGGCCCCGTGTGGAACTCGATCCCAGGACCCTGGGATCATGACCTGAGCTGAAGGCAGACACTTAACCGACTGAGCCACCCAGGTGTCCCCAAATGGGAATAATCTTAAGTGAAGAGATTATTCTAGGAATTAAGTGTGTGCTTAGAACATGACATGTAGTAAGTATTCAAGAAAATAGAGAAGTTTGTATTATTTTTGTGACAAACTGTCAATAGCTTTAGACAATCTCAAGTTTACCATTTCTTTGTTGAATAAAGTCAGCATGTTTTCCAAACAAATAAAACCTTGCCTTTCCCATTACCATTTATATTTATCTGTCAATTCAATAATATTCTACCTACCTGCTTTTTATGGAAATAACCCTCTCCAGGCTGCAGATCCTTCTGTGTTGTGCAGAGCCCTCCTGGTGATTTGTGCCACATCCATATCCATCTCATCTCCCTGCAATGGCTATGTGGTCTCAAGTTTGAGTCACTGTAATACTTATAGGTAGAACTCATAGTAACTTAAGTATCTTTGATACCTTTCATAGCTTGTTTTCCCACTTTCACTTTCTTGAAGTCTCTTTTTCTGCAGGCTATCCCTGTTGCCAACTGAAATATCATTTCTTTAAAATAGAGAATTGAGATCTGAGAACATATAATACTATATAGATTGTCTGGTATATGACTTGATTTTACACTTTTATTGTAGTTTGCACAATTATAATGAAAGAGGTATTTATATAACTATTTTCTGGAAATCTATTCCCCATTAGGTTGTAATACATGAGAGGGTATGTACTAACCTTATTCAGTTTATTCTGGCCCATGGCATGTGCCAAGGCCTACCTAGAAAACACCTGTTTGGCAAACGATTTTGTTTTTCTTACATTATTTGTACTTCTTACTTCAGCTTGCAATATGCAAATTATTAATGAATCATTTTTTAATTTCAAACTAGCCATTGGGTTATTTAGTCATTGATTTACCAATTGCTCCCATTAACTATTTCACATCAATTATTTTGTCTTCTAAGCATGGGTGAAAGCAATATCTAAATGTACTAATGATAGGTTTGTAATTTATACAAAGGAAACATGTTCATATCAGGTCTATCAAGTTATAAAAATGTTTTAATATACATATTAATATATACTTATATATGCACAGGTATACATAACTGCTTCTTTAAAAAAATGATTTATTTATTTATTTGAGAGAGAGAGCACCTGCGCACACACACAAGTAGGGGGAGAGGCAGAGGGAGAGAACAGACTCCCCACTGAGCAGGGAGTCTGATGTGGGGCTCCATCCCAGGACCCCTAGGAACATGACCTGAGCTGCAGGCAGATGCTTAACAGCGTGAGCCACCCAGGAGCCCCATGATATATTTTTATCAGTGGTTTAACTGAAGGTGAAAGCTTCATGGCCCCTTGGAACTTCAGTAATGGCCAATTATTTTACAGATGAGGAACAAAAGTCAGAGAGGCAAGGTGACAAATCATATGTTCCTAAATATAGTTACCTGTTTGTCCTTCATTTTCCCCCAGGACAGAGAGAACATTAGGGAAAGAGATTGCATTTTATGTTTCAAATTTAAATTAGTACAGAACCCAGGACTATTAGTGGTTCAATCAGTGTCTGCTCGTAAAATCAGTCTGCTTTCACTTCCCCACTTTTCTGTAGGAAAGAATCGTTCTTACATATTTCTTTCCATAGCAATAGTGAGCTCAAATATGCACTGCTTATCTATTTAAACCCTGCTTTAAATGCCATTTTCTAAAACTAGAACACTAAACCTCTATTTGTAATTGCACACATATGTTTAACAAACATTAAAAAAATGTATGCCACTTTCCAGGAGACACCAATATGTTCTTTGGGAAGAAATGTTCCACCTATGTTTAGAGTCATCTTTCTGAATCACAATGACTTACAAAGGAAAACCTGTTGCAGTTGGCTGCAGTCCCCAAGAGGTCTCCTTTAATAATGTTACCTCCTTTTCCCCTCTTTCCATTTCTATTCCATTCCACGCTGTAATTATGCATTTCCAGTGTGTATTGTTGAGCAGACTGAATACCAATTCCAGTTGTCCATTTATGTTCTAGTACCAATTACAGTGTGTGTGTGTGTGTGTGTGTGTGTGTGTGTGTAGGGGCTCCCCACACCTATAAGCAAATCTCAAGATCCCAGCTGAGCGTCAACTCAGTTCAGACACTATCTGATGTAGGAAACAAAGGCAAAAGGAAATATAGGTAAAATTGAATGTCCTTATAACCTGCAGCTCATTGGCAAATGCATGAGGCAGGCAGATTATAAAGTTCCTCCAGGAAGCTCCCAACTGTCTTGATGTTAATGTCTTGCTAGAGGGAGAAGCAACCTTAGTTTGAAAATAGCAGGGCCTCCTGTATCCTGTGAGTCTTCTTTAGCATGTGAAAATCCTTTTGGAACTTCCCTTATCTTTACTTCCCCCAACCCCAAAGTATATAATCAGTTGCTCCTCACAGTCCTGGTGCAGCAGCTTCTCTTTCTGCCCACAGGTCCTGTCCCTGTGCTTTAATAAAACCACTATTTTGCACCAAAGACATCTGAAGAATTCTTTCTTGGCCATAGGCTCTGGACCCCACAAACCTCACCAAAACATTTCAAAAACTATATCACTACCTACCAGGAGATAGCATCAGATTCTACAGAATAAAGGTTGAGTCCTACAAGACTGCCCTCCTCAAATTTAGACTCCAGTCCCAAATCCAGGTTGCTACCTGTGCCTCTGACCAACCAGCTATAGATTGGAGATTCCAATGACCTTCACACTGGGTTTCAGAAGCTAGTCTCCAGTCCAAGTTGTTATCTGTACTTCCGACTGACTGGCTATAAATCAGAGGTTCCCAGGATATTATTCTTCTTGGGTTTGATGAATTTGTGAGAGCAGCTCACACAACTTAAAGAAATATTTTACCTAATAGCTTATCAGTTTACTATAAAATGATAAAACTCAGGAGTAACCAGAGGCAAGGCCTGGGCAAAACTGTGGAGCCTCCAAGCACACCACTCTCCCAGCACCTCCAACCCAGAAGCTTTTTGAACTCCACCCTTTTGGGTTTTTCTGAAGACTTCATTACAGTGGCATGAATGATTTATTCATTGACCACTGCGTATTAATTCAACTTCTAGCTCTTCTGCCCTTCCAGGAGGGGATGACACTGAAATCTCCCCATCTAATCACATGGTTGGCTCCTCTGGTGACCAGCCCCCATCCTTAGGAGACCTGGGAGTGGTCCAAAAGTCACCTCATTAACATAACAACAGTCATCATTATCATTTTCCTCAAGTTGGTTTACAACCCTTTCTGGGAACTTGCAGGGTGTAATCTGAAACCAGCCCCCAATACAGCAGTGGGCAGGGAGAGACTAAAGAAAGGCAGGGCAATCCAGGTTGGTAGGTGGCAGTTGTAATAAGCAAAGGGAATTTACATACAAAGCTTGTCTTGGGGAACAGCAAGATAAATGGATCCCTGGACCTGCCCATTAAACCTTAAAAGTTTGTAATGAAAACTTAACTGGGTTCAGTCACATACACTGTGCAGGTGTTCTCAACACCACATCACTATCTCAAGGCTATGTCCTTGGAGCAGTCTCTGGGAGCAGGAAAGGCAAGGGGAACATTTTGATCTCTCAGGTCCAGCTCAAAGGTCAACTGGCAGACATCCTTTTCAATGACCTTCTCTAACATCTCATTTAAGAAATTTCAAGGGTTTAAGGAGCTCTGTGCAAGAAATGGGAGGAGGACAAAATATGCATTTCTTACTATAAATTAAAATGTCATAATAACTTAATAGCCATTATCTTTAGAAGGCTTGATATGTACCAGACTCTGCCAGGTATACTTTGACTCCTGTATTTTTTTTTAATTTTATTTTATTATGTTATGTTAATCACCATATATTGCATCATTAGTTTTTGATGTAGTGTTCCATGAGTCATTGTTTGCGTATAACACCCGGTGCTCCATTCAATGCATGCCCTCTTTAATACCCATCACCAGGCTAACTCATACCCCAACCCTAACTCCTGTATTTTTTTTAATTTCATTAAATACTGACAATAATCAATTAAAAGCAGATGATTGAACTGAGATTTTGAGACTTAAGGCCATGACCCTAGTGAGAGCTTGTATTTGATGAAGCCAAGACTTGAAATCAAGCCTGGCCCCTTCCATAACTTTAGGCAGCTAATTTATATATTCCAATTCTTAAGGATCTTGGTATTTTTTTAGAAGTCCTGACTGATTGATTTTATTACAATCCCCTGTTCCATTGGAATACTTATGTGAGGCAGTTCTCAATTTTGCTGCACCATAAACTCTGTAGAACATATGAAAAAAGCAAAACAAAACAAAACTATGGACACTTTTGACATATATAGAGATATACACACATAAATATTGATGTGTGTGTGTGTGTGTGTATACACAACATGGGTTTGAGCTGCACAGATCCACTAATACAGGGGATTTTTTTAAAATAAATATCTTACAAATATCTTATTTTCCTTATTGATGAGGCATAGAAGCAGAAAAATGTTCACCTTTAGCCCAGAAAGTTGACCTATAAGCCTGCATGGATTTAATAAGGATCAAATATGTGCTGGTTGCTACATTCTTTTTTTTTTTTTTTAGAAAGAATGTGTTACTGTATTTATTTAGTCCTTTGTACAGCTCTTTCTGTCCATGGGTCCTTTCCCTGTGTTACTTAAATAAACTTACTAAGTTGCATTGTAAAACATCTCAAGAATTCTTTCTTGACCTTTGTTCTCAATGATCCCACAATATTACGATTTTCTTAATAGCATTTCTTTTCTCTAGCCATTTTCTTTAGCTTACTTTATTGTAAGAATACAGTATATTATATATGTGTGTGTGTATATTTATATATTTAACAAAATATATGTATTAATCATCTGTTTATGTTATCTGTAAGGCTTCAAGTCCATGGTAAGGCTGTTAGTAGTTAAGTTTTTGGAGAGTCAAAAGCTATACAAAGAATTTCAGCTGTGTAGGGGCTTGGTGCCCCTATCCCCTGCATTTACCAAGTCAACTGTATATATGTAGGATTTGAATTCAGAAAGTTCATAGACATTTTGAAGTCTGTTCATAGTACCCTTTTGAGTAATATTTTCTCAATATTGGAGCCACTATACATACATGGAATTGCTTGAGAGTGTATGTCATCCCCTTCTTTCCTGCAGGTTCAGATCTACTTTGCCTTAAATTGAACATTTGCTTGATATCTTCACCTTTTTCTGTCCCACCTGCTTCTACCTATCAGTTCTCCTTATTAGTTTACTGGGAGCACTTCCTTCCTTAATAAATTACATGCACACAAATAATTGGCTTAGATTCTACTACTGAGTATCCTTATCTAAAAGAATATTACAAGAATTAACTGAGAAAATGAATCAAAAATAATTAACCGGATGTTTGCACATACTAAATGTTCCATATCTGCTAATGATTCTCTCATGATTGTTATTTGTGTTTGTATGGTTGTTACTGTTTTGTTAGTTTTATTATAATTTAACTTTATTATAATTTATTATATATAATTTAATTTATTGTATATATAGATTATAACATAATTTATTATAATTTAATATTTGTATCATGCATCATGATAATTGTTGCTTAAACTTTGGCATTTCAGTATTCTCACATGAAAAAATAGGGACAATAGTACACATTTAATGGATTTTCTGAAGATTAAATGAAATAGAGCATATAGTCTTTTATCATAGTGATTGCCTTATAGGAATTATTAAATATTAGTGGGTATCTGAAAAATATCGAGAATTTGTTTAAAAAAATCTATCATCAAAGCTGAATAAATGTACATTTCAAATGATATATATGTTTCAATAGAATGGTTTCCTCCTTCACCTTCCAAAAATCAAAATGATATCTTATGAATTATTATATAATAGTCAACAATTTATCTTCTATATTAAGTTCTTGTTATTGGGACTTTCCCCACTGAAAATTTATTTTATTTGCAACCTCTAAGAACTTTTTTTAAGAATCAAATATCTCACTTTATTCTAATGTTCCATCAAAATAATCAGTGAAACTTATACTTTAGGTTAATATGGGTTTTCATTCTGAAAGGGAAAATGCTTCACTTTGTTTTTTAATAAAATTGTGTATTAAAGATTTAAACAAATGCAATGTTCACATTTAGATTATTGTTTTCATTAAAACAGCAACTTTAAAATATATAAATATCTTCTCAGTTTGGCTAAGCATGCACCTTACACTATAAAATGTAGCATGATTCTTGAAATTGATAGTAAAGCTTTCCAAGTGGATTGAGCAAGAGGAGATTGGGAAGGAGGGAAAGAAGCAATTTACCAAAGCTAACAAAGTAGACTTATTTCAGTATGTTTTTTTGCTATGCCAGCAGGGAATAAAAATAGAGGTTTTGTACTTTCAAGGTGAATCCAAAAGGAAATGCATTGTCCTTTAGAAATGAAAGCTCCCCAGTTAGGGCCAACCTCAATGAATTGTAAGAACTATGCCAATAAGTTGCCATCAGGATTGCTATAAAAATGGTTCACATAGGGTTTGAGGGGAAATACACTTTGTAGTAGGCATGAAAATAAGAATTTTTTATTTCATAGGACTTAAAATAAATCTTTGCAAAAAATAATAAAATAAGATTAAATGAAAAGTACAGTGTATCTGTGTTTTACTATTTTTCTCTCTATACATCAAGAAAACTATTACATTTCCATGTCTTTGGCAAAATTGTTCCAAATTCAAAACTATTCAATGCTCCCTATGTTCTTAGCCCAGAGGGAAATGCCTAAATTATTCTCCAGCTTTTCCATCTCAATTAAATTTTTGAATATTTATGATCTAAATGTCCTTATTCTATATGTGGCAGTCCATTTGTGTGGATAAGCTCTGTAGTTTTCAATAAGATGAATATTAAATTGTGCTGAGTAGCTACAAATATTAAATAGCTAGAATTATGATAAGGTATATCCATGGATGTGAGTGGAAATCAGAGAAAGTTGTTTTGTTTTGTTTTGATCTGTTGTATTTGACATGTGTCAGACAATTATGATCTTCATACATTAAAACACAATGAAAATTAAGACAGCATATTAGATGACCCCCAGTTCAGTGAAAGATCTTAAATACATACCATCTAAGAAATATGGAAAGAATTTTGGAAGGTTTATATTTGCACGAGAAAGAAAATAAAACACAACTAGATTTTAGCCAATTTCAACTATATAAAAATTTAATAAGAAACAAGTCAGAAATTTATTCGGTGTTTCTTTACAGAGTAGAACTAAGCCCAGGGAGAATATTAAGGAGAAAGAGATAATTACCCTATTATTGATTTATTCACCAATAGTTATTGAGCACCTGTTATGTGTCAAATACCATTCTGGATACAAGAGGTATAGCAAACATGAAAAAAGCAAACAAACAGATCACATGAGAATCACTGTACATGGGGAGTTTACATTCTGTTGAGGGAGAATTGACATAATGGGTAACTAATTATTAAAACTATTTAAGCACAGCTGTGGATGATCAAATTTAAATATACTGAGGAAAGGATTTTATGCTTGAAGTGAGGTTGACTTACAATGGTCTATCTAACTAGAAGAGGCTTGGTATTTTTACAACCAAATGACTTATTTTCGGTGCACTGAAATATTGCCTTCTGTTTTTCTATTTTATAAAACACATTTATATTTATTAATTTTATCTATTTTAGATCAAAATTTCTCAGTGAATATTATCTAAATTATTTATCATATCATGACAAAAAGCTAATATGCAATTTTTGTTGGTGATAATAATATTATTGGTAATAATAATGATGTACTCATATATTATCCCAGAAGTGACTCTTCTGGAAATATTTAAAAACCAGTATTCACAGAGTCAAGATATTGTAAAAAACAATGCATATGTAAAAGTGGAAACTAATTTAATATCTTCAAATATATCTCTTTAGGAGATATTCATTATGCTTCAGTTATGTGTGCTACAGGATCAATGGACCAATATAGGCAGGGAAATAAATTTTTACCATGGGTTGTACACAACCACTAGGTTGACTCAAGACTTCTACTACAACCACTAGGGGAAAAAAAAAAATCTGATGTGTTGTTATAAAGTTGTAAAGCTGGAAATTGTAAACTTACATCACAATAATTCTTCTTGTAAGCTTGTAAATTTAGTTAAGCTCTTTCACATGGACATTGGAAAAAATGACATAAATATTCATAGCATCAATTTTGAAATAACAAATATGTGGAAGCAGATCAGGTTTTATTGACAAAAGAAGCAAAAAAGTTGTAGTATAGTTGTACAAGGGAATGTGATTTAGTAAAAAATGAATAACTATAACCACATATATCCATATGATTAAATATTGAAAAATATATTTGAAAAAGCGAGATACAAAAGATAGGGAATATGTCCAATTATACAAAATATATTAAAAATTTAAAAAAGAGAGAGGTAGATATGAGTGCTAAAGAGCAAAAAATCATCTCTCTGTTATAAAACTAAAGGAACTACCAAAATATTAAAATATTAATTATTTATTATTAGTTACATAGTAGTCTTTTTGAAAAAATCTACTTACAAATGTACAATGTATACAATATGCATATTAACATATTCATGTATATATTTAGAACAATATATAACCTAAAAATCCTTATTGTGTTTATCATTTTTATTTTATATTTATTGTTTTATTTGTATGCAGCATTTAATAACAGATTTAATCAATTTCTGAGTCATTGGAGGTAATGTCTAACACTGTAATTTAAATAACTTTCTTTGTGTTTCTTGCATACAAAGTTTGACATCTGAGAAATGTACTCATCAGACTTACAAATTAGAAGGATCATTTTGGGAGGTATGTGATTGGTACATTGGAGACAGAAGTAAGACAATCTGGAAGGAAAATTTCAGCTTTTACTGAGGAGATGATGAATTCCTAAACTAAGTCAGTGACAAGGAAATAGAGAGGAGGTGTGTGTATCTTTAACTGACAAAGTTTACTGAATAATTGAGTAGGTGTGGGGATTATAATATGGGTGATTGAGAAATCCAGGAAATTTAACACATTTTTAGATTATGTCATCAATTGTTTCACCAGTTATCAGAGAAGATGAAATGAAAGAAGTCCTAGAAAGAGAATCAGTATGCTCAGATTTGTTTAGTGTGAAGTGGTTGGGGTAGATCCAGACATAGATGGTCAGTAGGATATTGAATACATGAGTCTGGTATTTTGGCAACAGGTATAATCTAGAGATTTCACATTTAATGACTGATATTTTTCTAGAAAGATAATGCAAAATTAGAATAGAAAGAATAGAGGACTAAACACTGTAGGCACTATACTATTTAAAAATGAGCCAGAAGAAAAAGAAACAGAAGAGATGGAGAGAGAATTGCCTCACAGAGAGCCAAAAAGGAGAAGGGAGTGGGAGGAAGTATTACCCACAGAAACATATGGACAGTTGATACAGAGTTTAGGAAAACAGACTCTGGGATTGAGTTATGAAAATAGGCAAGGAGCAGCAAAATCTGTAAATAGTATGGAATTAAAAAAATGGAAATATTTATGAGAAAAAAGCATATTTAATAAATATTGAAAACAATCTAAATATCCAAATATGAGGGATTAAATATATATATATTTAAATATAAACTTAAATAAATTTATAATTATATATAAATCCCCCCACAACATCAGTGTTTTCCTTTCTACTAGATCCTTCTCATCGTAAATTATACTCCATAATTTCATATATATATATATATACACATATATATACATACACACACACACTATGAACTGAATGTCTGTGTGCCTCCCAAATTCATATGGTGAAGCTCTCATCTCCAATGTGATAGAATTTGGACGTGTGGCCTTTAGGATGTAATGAGGTTTAGATGAGGTCATGTGGGTGGAGCCCCCATGATGGGAACACTGTTTTTATAAGAAGAGAAGGCAAGAGAGTGCTCTGTGTGAGCCATATGAAGACACAGGAAGAAGGCAGCAGTTTGCAAACCAGGAAGAAGGCAGAGGGCCCCTCCCAGATACAAAATATCTTGGCATCTTGATTTGGATATTCTAGCCTCCAGAACTATGAGAAATAAATATTTGTCATTGAAGCCACTCTTTCTATGGCATTTTGTTGTAGCAGCCTACTAATCTGCTTGTACTCTGCCCACGTTCACCTTCACCTACCATATCCCTGTTCCTCCTTTTTGTAAGGTTGCTAGAGCATTTTTTATTCTGACCTTTTCCAGTTACACTCCTATTATCTTTCAAATCCAATTCATGTAGGTTGTTACCACAACCACTTCTTACAGCTTATCTCAGGGCCCCAATGAACTCTCCGTTGCTAAATTCGATAATCAATGTTCAGTTTTCCCATTATTTTGCCTATCAGTAAAATTTGAACAGTTGACTCTTCCTTTCTTATTATATTTTCTATAAGATAAAAGCAAACTTTCCCTGGTACTGAAATATAAGTAACATTTCTCCCATGGGTCCTTATATAGAGCAAATAGTGTGATGAACTTGACAATGTTCTCAATGACATTTTGACAGTAAATGCACCAAGAATTTTCATGTAGGTCTTACTAATAGCTGTCCTTCAATTGAGCCAAAGACATAACATCAAAATATAATTCAATATAAATTAAGTTCATGAGGTGTAAGACAATGTATTCAAATACAGTACTCAAGTCTCTGATGATGCTATATGTAGTTAGTGTATTGGGTTTCTGCTTATTACTTCTTGAGGAGTCATTGATACAAATTATGTGAAATTTTTCTTTAAGCATAGTTTCAATTACAGATATAAATAGTTTTTAGGCAAATTTTTCAAAATGATATTAAGTAACATATGTCTGCAAATTGGGTATTCCTATGTTATTTATTGCCTACCTATTCTGCACAAGTATTGTGTATGCACTGAGGATGCAACAGTAAATAAGAGTGAGAAAGTTGCTACACTGCTGGAGCTTAAGAGGCTAGGGAAGCAATAAACATACAAGCAAATAAAACAGTTAAGACTGTAGTGAGAGCTAAGAGGGGCTCTGATAGGGAGTGCTTTGTAATCACTACTTTATTTATTTATTTTTTTAAGATTTTATTTATTTGACAGAGAGAGAGATAGCGAGAGCAGGAACACAAGCAGGGGGAGTGGGAGAGGGAGAAGCATGCTTCCTGCCCAGCAGGGAGCCCAATGTGGGACTCAATCCCAGGACCCTGGGATCATGACATGAGCTGAGGGCAGACGCTTAACGACTGAGCCACCCAGGCGTCCTGTAATCACTACTTTAAATACATTAGTAAGGAAAGGATTCTCTGATGATCAAGTATAAAAGACAAAATAGGTAATCATGCTAAATATTAGAAGAGTATTCACAAAGTAGTCCTCTCAGTGAGTAAGTAGACTGTGTGGTGGGAAAGGATTGACCTATTTAAGAAACTGGAAGGAAGGTGTGGGAGACAGGAAAGCAAGTTAATCAGTATAAAATAGAGAGATTATCAGGAGTAAGGTAATATAAGAAATCACAGGCAATTATAAGGAGTTTAGACTTTACTAAAATCCAGGAACAATATTTGTATTTTAAATAAGGAGTAAAAGGTTCTGAATTGTGGTTCATGGAAGCCCCTCTCACTGATACAGTATAGTACTATATGGCTTGTATATATTAATCTGAGGATATATATCATATATAACATAAATGTAACATACATAAATTCAACATAATCTGATTCAGAAAAAAGAAACAGAAAAAAAACTTAATTCTCTCATTGATTTGAATTAAAATGGGCCAAATATCAGAAAACAAAAATTTCCATCAGAATTCTCAACTTTGGCTGAGAAAGAGGTTGTTCACATTATGGTCCTCTGGGCTTCATACTGTAGTCCGTGTGTCCTCACTGTTAGATGGATTATTTCCCAGTCATAACCTTAAAGTAGGATTCATCTTTTCTCAAACTCCAGAATTTAAGGAGTTTAAAATGGTGTGGATGATTACATGCACTTCTCAAAACAATCCTATGAGATCAGGGCTGTTATTGTCTTTCCATGAGACAAATGACAGAACTGAAGTTTTGCAGGTTGAAATGACATGCCCAATATTTCCACAGAATAGGAGTTTGAGTAAAGCCATATCTGATTGACTTTAAATCCTATGTTCTTGACCATTTTGTGACAGTTCTTACTTTTCAAGTAATAATCACCTTCTAAGATGTATTTCCAAATCTGTATCTGTATCCTCATCTCTATAGGTCAAATTTTAACTCAAAATTTGTTATCCTTTAGGTTTGATATAGTAGGCAAAATGTGTCTTCACTTTTCCTCATTGACTGTGAATTTGAAAACCAATATATCATTAGTTTGCCATAACTGTAAACTAGCATATTAGTATTACAGTTTATTTTCTCCTCGATAGGGTGCCTGTTAAACTACTTAAACAATGCAATCTGAAAAATATTTTTTTCCTATTTTATATATAAAGAATATGACATAAGTTTACCCATGTTCCAGATCCTTATCTTGCGTATATGTGACTATTTTACCTAAAGTGGTGAAGTTGTTTGTATTTCGTTCACTTTATCAACACCTCCATCAAAGTTAGATAAAATAACTATCCAATTTCCTTTACAATACTTAAATCATCACTAATTTCCCACATGTCAGGGTAGAAAATATATTTGTGAACCAATAATTTAAAGAGTTGGATTTGTAGAGCTCATTCTCTAGATGGCTATTTCCTTCTACCTAGTATAGGTTGTCATTGTTAGAGATATCAGGATATCTTAAAACAAAATAAAAATTTCCTCCAAAAAGCTTTAACTGAGATAATATGAAAATTACAGACTTTTCTGCTCAATTGTAGATATTTTAAATAATTAAAATACTTGAAACTTGGAGCACCTGTGTGGCTCAGTCGTTAAGCGTCTGCCTTGAGCTCAGGTCATGATCCCAGGGTCCTGGGATCGAGCCCTCCATCGGGCTCCCTGCTCAGCAGGAAGCCTGCTTCTCCCTCTCCCACTCCCCCTGCTTCTGTTCCCTCTCTAGTGTTCTCTCTCTCTGTCAAATAAATAATATAAAATCTTTTTAAAAAATACTTGAATACAAAATCCAGCCCTCTATTGAGTATTGGATGAATTATAAGTTGCATTTAGCAGGTTCAATTATAAGAATGAAACACAACAAACAGATTAATATACCAATGTGCTTAGTCACTTAAAAAAAAAAAGATTTTATTTATTTATTTATTTGAGAGAGAGAGAGTGGGGCGGGGAGGCAAAGGGAGAGGGACAAACAGACTCGGCACTGAGTGCAGAGCCCGATGGAAAGCTCCATCTCAGGAACCTGAGATCATGACCTGAGCTGAAACCAAGAGTTGAATGCTCAACCAACTGAGACACCCAGGTGCCCCTTCACTTTGTTACTCAATGTTCAGCACTCCTTTTCTCCCGATTTTCATAGCTTAATCCACCAAAAAGCTTTTTGTGGCATGAGAATGGAGCATACCAGAATGCCTAGTTGTGCCTTTTCCAGAGCTCTTTCTATCTCCCCAGCTATGAATTATCTAAGAAACTTGGGCATATTACCTGACTCAGTTGTTTCATCTCTAAAAAGGGGATAATATACATAACTTTTATAATGCATGTAAAGATTAAATTATCCATGTGAAATTCTTAGACTGGTCTCTGGCATGTTGTTACAGTAAATGTTAGTTTTATTTCTGCCTGGTTTGTACTCACCATAAATCAGTTAAGTTTTATTTTTATTTTTATTTTTTTAAGTTTTATTTTTAATTCTTGTAGTTTTTATTTTTATTTTTTAAAGTCTTATTTTTAATTCTTGTAGTGTTTTTTATTTTCCACTGCGACTATGATCACCTTAAGAAAGAGTTTATCGGGCGCCTGGGTGGCTCAGTTGTTAAGCGTCTGCCTTCGGCTCAGGTCGTGATCCCAGGGTCCTGGGATCGAGTCCCACATCGGGCTCCCTGCTTGGCGGGAAGCCTGCTTCTCCCTCTCCCACTCCCCCTGCTTGTGTTCCTGCTCTCGCTGTCTCTCTCTCTGTCAAATAAATAAATAAAATCTTAAAAAAAAAAGAGAGAGAGAGTTTATCTACAACTGCTTGTGTCAAACTTTTGTGCCATTTCTCTACCTCCAATTTCTACAACTTTTGAATATTGGGTGCATTGATCTAACAAACTTCTTAACTGTTTTAACATCCACAGGGCTCAAGGCAGAAGGAGCATGCAGAGCAACAACTTTTCTTCCAACTTTTTTCTCCTAAGACCCACTTTTCTAACTCTGTCTGAGATTTCACAAATACCCTTGTTTAGCTTACATTTTCAAGACCATATATACACCTGGGTGTATATATGTTTGTAAAAAATGCATTAATCTGTATACATAAGATTTGTGCATTTTGATGTCTATATCTTACAGCTCAATTAGAAATAAATGGAGCTGGGGCACCTGGGTGGCTCAGTTGGTTAAGCGGTTAAGCCATCTGCCTTGGGCTCAGGTCATGATTTCAGGATCCTGGATTGACCCCCCTGCTGGGTTCCGTGCTCAGCGGGGAGTCTGCTTCTCCCTCTCCCGCTGTGATCTCTCTTGCTCTCTCACAAATAAATAAAATCTTTAAAAAAATAAAGAAATGGAACTAATTTTTTGAAAATATTTTTAAAACTATGTAACTATTAGTATACGATTATAATTTGTTTTCATAACAGAAAGCACTAAGCTTTCTACAGAGCATTTTTTCACCAAGAAAGTATCATTTTTGAGTCTGAGTTATGACAACTATTAAACTAACAATTCATTAAGCAGTTGAAAAATTACTTCATGCTGCTATGGACATTATTGGCACTTTGCGTCTAAGCCATTAGCCCTCAGTAGTAGTGTGGTATGGGAGTGAGCAATGCATTGGATTGTAAGATTCCATAAATGGATTTGTAGTTTGAGGTCATTATAATGAGTTTAGAACTTTATATTGGAATAGTCTATAAATCAGCTTGGAAACCTTTCTTCGCAACTGGTTGCTGAAATCATTAGAACTATTCAAGACTGTAATTCATTATAATTTTCATATCATTCTAGACCATCCTTTTAACTATATAAGAGTTCACATAAAATAAAAAGTTAAGAAATTATTGCACCCTCAGCATATTATATATCATCAGCCCATCATGATAACTGTAAAAAATATCTAGGTTCTATAAGGTGATTGTTTACAAATTTCAACTAAATTGATATTTTAAGCATTTCCTCTCTTCTCACTATTCCTCTTCCTTCCTTAAAACAAATAAATAAACAAACAAAATCTTATCAAAGCATTTGGCAAAATTGGCTAGAAAAACTTAACTGAAGAGAGAACAGAACTAAAAAATGACAGCCCTTCTGTGTGTGTGTGTGATCCAATTAAGGCTAACATGACCACATGACAATTTTACTGAGCTAACTTTAGTTTGACTCAGTGAAACAATCAATGGATTTTGGTGTCATAAAGATATAATCTCTGACTTATTATATCCCTTTCTTTACACATAGGTTGAAAACTCTATAACAGACTCTTCACACTCTCCTCTGTATTCTAGAAATACATAGATGTTTGAAGTAATTTTGTATTTTTCCTCCAGCAGAGTTTCTCTCACCACCTGCTATGGATGCTGCTGGGTTTTATGTCATTCTCCAGGTTCACCAGCCTTATGATAAATGTTCAGACATGTTCTACTTCACCATGATTGATGTTATCAATAGGAAGGATGTTAATTCTACTACAAAGTCAGATTTTCTCTCTTCTTGATTACAGTCTAAACTTATATTTAAAAATCAAATAAACAGAACAGAAAATAAACTTCATAAAAAGACAAATCTCAGAAGTATATGCTCTGCAGCAAAGATGCTGACAAGCATGCAATTAATGTTGGGACAGTCTATAGCTAAACTTGAAGTGGAATGGTAACCCTGATCAAAACAGAGACTATGCCGCAGTCTACTCTCTAAGAAATATATAAGGGAGTAAGGGAGCAAAGTTCTCCAACACTCTCATTCTGGAGTCAATGGATGAAGCTCTGGAGCTAATTTTTTTTTTCAACTCAATATCACTTTATTTAAGGACAATTATTTAAGAGGAGGAAAAAAAACTATTAAAAATTATAGTAAAGTACATTAGCCTTTGTCAGCAAAGACAGGTGAGGCAACGAAGATACACATGAAACTTCTTTCCCAAATAGGAAATCTAAAATCCTGTCAATTTCAAATACAATGTAATAAATCCCTAAATATGTATCTCTTCCTCTTCTAGGCTCCTATTCACATTTTCAAATCCACACACCTCATAATTTTCTAGTAGATTTTGCTGAAACCTTATTAATTCTTTGACTGTAGTACCATTAATGTTGTTTTTGATAATTTCTGTACTTATTTTAATACATCTCTTCCATTAATTGAAACCAGAGGGGAGACAAATTCAATTGAAAAGGGGGGGGGTAAAAATAAACAAGTTAAAATTACAGGGCAGGAGATGGCATGATAATGTATACTTTAGCAGGAATAAATACTGTCTGAGGTAGAAATAATTTTACAAAATTTAACTATGTATATCATTACTTTGAGTATCAGAGTTGTTCAGTAAGTTATTGGTAAATCCATCCAATGTTGATATTAGATGACTTGCTGACCCTCATCTCCATGGCAAATATCATAGAAGATTTTCATTTAGACTAGACCACATGTAAAATAAAACTTTTGTGTACTTCCTTTTTTAACATTTGGCCTTCTTCTTCTTTTTTTTTTTTTTAAAGATTTTATTTATTTATTTGAGACAGAGATAATGAGAGACAGAGAGCATGAGAGGGAGGAGGGTCAGAGGGAGAAGCAGACTCCCTGCCGAGCAGGGAGCCCGATGCGGGACTCGATCCTGGGTCTCCAGGATCATGACCTGAGCCGAAGGCGCCCCCTTCTTCTCTCTTTCTAGACATAATTATTCCTTTATGTTTTTTTAAAGATTTTATTTATTTATTTGAGAGAGAGAGAGCACAGGCAGGGAGAGCGATAGAGGGAGAGGGAGAAGCAGACTCCCCATTGAGTGGGGAGCCTGACGTGGGGTTTGATTCCAGGACACTGGGATCATGACCTGAGCCGAAGGCAGAAGCTTAAACGACTAAGCCACCCAGGCAGCCCGTTCCTTTATGTTTTTATACTATTTTACTCTCTTTGTCTCAACTACATTTTGTGGTTCTGCTAAGTTTTTTTTTTTTTTAATTGAATATCAATGTACTATGAAAAAAAATTACATCATGGGAGTTTACCCTGGATTGTTCTTTTACCACAACTTGTTTCCTTACCTTTCTATTTATGCCATGGTCTCCTGTTTGGGGAATGTTTTCTGTATTGGGGTGGACATATCAATGGAATTTGATTTTGATCATATCTAATAAATTACTCTAAAATCCTTGGAATCTCTAAACAAACAAAAAACCCCATTCTATTTTCAAAATATTAATGGATTTTTTTCCTAAGAAGAAATACTAAAATTTGAGAGCATTTTTGGGGGTGGGGTTGGAGAGATGGGAGTTAGGTGGGAGACAAACAAAAATTATTTTTAAGTAAGTCTTGGTTGAATAAACCAAAATTATTGACATAAAAGTCATGAATAAGCCATAAAAACATCACTATGTAAAAATAGTCCGTTGATAAATGTCTTTTTAAGGGGATTAGTGGGCATCTCTGAACAGTATTCTATGGTGCTGTAGAGTCAATTTGAGTTTTTTTGTTTTTGTTTTTGTTTTTTCTCCCTCTGGCTTGGGCATGTGAAAATGAGATTTGAATTTCTGCCATCAGGGTTAGGGTTACTGTACTTGTAGGTAGCGAAGAACGATCCTGTAAAGGCTGAATACCATGATGATATTCAGGTCTTATTTCTTACTTTGTGTCTTAGCCCTTTGAGTTATTGAAAATGTGAGTTTTGGAAGAAATAAGATATTCTGTCATTATTGGTGGAAAAAAACAATAATTATCAGGTCACGACACTTACCCAGCTGTCATGTATAAAAAAGTTTGCTCCAGGGTTGTTTAAAAGCCATGTAAACATTTGATTAAGCCTAGGTTTTACTTTTTAAATCTCATTTATTAATTAAGAAGATGAACTTAGTTTCTTCTCTGTCTCTCTTTTGCTTTCTTTTTTCTCAATTTTTACCAGCAACAGTTCCTTTCCACTCCATTATCTTCTAGATGGAGAAAGGTACCAATTATAATTCTCTTCCTAGGCAACGGAAAAGAACTCTGGATGGAATCAGCTCACAGGAGAGCTTCTACATTATAGGCCTTTCAAAACTCATGCTTCACTCCTTCCAAATGTTTCAAAAGCCAATTAAATCGAGTACTGATTATTGTGCACATCTAAAATATGCTCAGTGAACAGGTGATTTTAGGTATATCTTTCAGGTCTAAAATGTCTTGTAAATTGCCATTTCTTGCCTTTCAACATGACATGCAAATGCAGTGTCAAATTTGAATATGCTCACACCATTAGAAAAACTGAAAATCAACCTCAATGTGGTACTGAGAATGACAGGTCAGGAAAAAATAAAAACAAAAACAAAAACAACACACACACACACACACACACAGAAAAATAGCCAAAGATATCTGTACCCATTTCTTTGTAATTTGTCAAATAATGCTGGAGATAAACAAGCAGAATATGTCATCAATGGAAACGAAGGTTTTGTTTCTATTCTGTGAAAATAAAATGTAACTAAAGTTATTTGCAAAACAACTTCGTTCTATGGATAGGCTCTTGCTTCATTTTATGAGGAAGGACTGTCCAGTTAAAGAAGAAGAAATTAAAAAGCAGTAATAAGCAGTAACCTGTCCTCCAGGCAGAGGCCATCGGCACTGACGTCTAGTCGGTTCACATGTGCAATCAATATGGAAATAATTACAGCCTCTGGATTGAACTGTGGATCCTCCACCTGCTCTTAAAGGATGTCACATCAATAACAGGAGGCGTTTTGTTGTTGTTTTTGTCAGTGGAAAGCTAAATATCTGGTAATTCTATTATCTGCAGGTTGGTAACTAGAGAACTGTGAGCCTTCCAAAATATAGTAATTTTTTTGGTATTTTTGCCTTAATTAAAATGGGTGAGTAAAATTGAATATATTCTCTCCCACTGACACACCAATCAATCATATATTTAATCTGCACAAATCCATGAACCAGATCCTTATTTTCTTTTTGTTGTTTACTGAGGTAATATTTTCTATCTAACCTGTGCATACTGCTCCTGAAAAGTGAAACTCCCCTGAACATCCTTTTCTGAAATCAACCCTGCATTCAAAAAGCCCACAGTTCCACTATGAACAAAAGACAAATGTATTTGGTCTTGTATTAGAAGTCCATTAAAACCTGTATGCAAACTTTAAAAAAACTCCACATATCATTTTAAGAACTCCATATTGTGTTCTAACTGGCCTATTTGGTAACTACCAAGCAAACCCTGTGTTTTTCAATTCTGTGCCTTTGCCTCAGTGTGTTGTTCCTTCTCCTGAATATATACTTCATTTCACTGCCCACGTAGGATCAATTTTTACCTTTACGTCAAGATGTACTGTGTGACACCTCCCTGAATTTCTTCATATAAAATGATTTTCCCTTCTCAAAAATGAGTTTGTTTTTACTTCTTCTGTGGTACTTAACATCATACTGCTGTATGAAACAAATGTTGTTGAATTTGTATTATCACCAATAACAACAGTATTAAGTGTTATATTAAGTGTTTACTAACAGGCAACACTGCTATTGGTTTTTTATGCATAAAGTTATTTAATCAGGAAAAAACTATTTTATCTCTATCTTTTTTTAAAGATTTTATTTATTTATCTGGCAGAGAGAGAGAGAGAGAGCACAAGCAGGGGGAGCAGCAGAGGGAGCGGGAGAAGCAGGCTCCTCGCTGAGCAGGGAGCCCGATGCAGGTCTCGATCCCAGGAACCTGGGATCATGACCTGAGCCGAAGGCAGCCACTTAACTGACTGAGCCATCCAGGCACCCCTTATCTCTATCTTTGAAATCAGAAAACTAAAGCTTAAGAGATGTTACGAAAATAGGTAAGGTTGGAGCCAATGATGAAGCTAGGGCTCAAATCCATGTTGGTCTTACTCCAAAGCCTAAAAATGGTGGCTGTCACAACCAACAGTACAATCTTGGGGATGAACCTTCTCTCTTGTCCGTATTTGTGGATTCTCGAGCAATTAGCCTATTTATATCCCCTAAGCCAGAGATTGTTAACTTTGCTTGCATAATTGAAGGAATGGGAAGTTTTGAAAATCTCTATGTCTGAATGATACCTCAGCCCCGTTTTAGGAGAGTCTGTGTGGCAGTGGTGGGGGACCGACATATTGTGAAGGTTTCCTGGGTAAGTCTGGTAAGGAGCCTGAGTGGAGATCTCCTGGCCTGGGATTTGATATTTGTTGAACTCAATGAATGAATAAAGGTGTAATATAAATTATCTTCTTAATTGGATATAGGAACACAGTAGAAATAAGCACACATCTGTACATGTAATTGTGTAGATAACGTTTGGCTATGGCATGCGTATTGTATGAATGTAGACAAAGGATCATTTATCATATTCATCTGAAGAAGTTGATTTGTTTTCTTTTCCTCCCATTCTGTTGACGAGAGTTAGGCCAAGAATAAGTAGGGAAGATTTTGGAAGAGAGTAGGAGTGTGATCAAAGGCCTGCTTTAGGAAGAGCAATGCATTAGGACAACAATGTAGGAAATATTCAAGTGAGAGATATTTCAGAATCTGTAGTCATAACGGCCATTGAGAAGCTATTGCATTTCCCCAGTCATGAAAAACAGAGGCACAAAATAATACTTAAGAAGTGGGAAGGGAAATAAAAGGTAAAATATAACAGGTACTAAAGAAAGTATTGATTTAAACTGAATATATTTTATCTAAGAAAGTGTTTAAATGTGTGACACAGTAATCATTAAGGAATCATTGACAGAGATGAGGAAAAAAGGACGAATTATTTATGAGACCCTGAGAGGAGAAATTATTTTTTTATCTGCAGAACATCCTAAGTTCCTACATTGATTTTTTTTTTTTTTTTTATGTTAGGTTAGTCACCATACATCATTAGCTTTTAATGTGGTGATCCACGATCCATTGTTTCCGTATAACACCCAGTGCTCCATGCAGTACGTGTCCTCCTTAATACCCATCACCGGGCTAACCAATACCCCCTCCCCCCTCCCCACTAAAACCCTGTTTGTTTCTCAGAGTCCATAGTCTCTCATGGTTCATCTCTCCCTCCGATTTCCACTCTCATTTTTCCCTTCCTTCTCCTAATGTCCTCCATGCTATTCCTTATGTTCCACAAATAAGTGAAACCATATGATAATTGACTTTCTCTGCTTGACTTATTTCCACTTAGCATAATCTCCAGTCCCATCCATGTTAATGTAAAAATTGGGTATTCATCTTTTCTGATGGCTAAGTAATAGTCCATTGTATATATTGACCACATCTTTTTTATCCATTCATCTGTTGAAGGGCCTCTCGGCTCTTTCCATAGTTTGGCTATTGCGGACAATCCTGCTATGAACATTGGGATGCATATGGCCCTTCTTTTCACTACATCTGTGTCTTTGGGGTAAATACCCAGTAGTGCAAATGCTGGGTCATAGGGTAGCTCTATTTTTAAATTTTTGAGGAACCTCCACACTGTTTTCCAAAGTGGCTGTACCAACTTACATTCCCACCAACGGTGTAAGAGGATTCCCCTTTCTCCACAACCTCTCCAACATATGTTGTTTCATGCCCTGTCCATTTTTGCCATTCTAACTGGTGTAAGGTGGTATCTCAATGTGGTTTTGATTTGGATTTCCCTGATGGATAATGATGAACATTTTTTCATGTGTCTGTTAGCCATTTCTATGTCTTCTTCAGAGAAGTGTCTTTTCATATCTTCAGCCCAATTTTTGACTTGATTATTTGTTTTTTGGGTGTTGAGTTTGAGAAGTTCTTTATAGATCTTGGATACCAGCCCTTTATTTGTAGTGTCATTTGCAAATACCTTCTCCCATTCTGTGGGTTGCCTCTTTGTTTTGTTGACTGTTTCCTTTGCTGTGCAGAAGCTTTGTATCTTGATGAAGTCCCAAAAGTTCATTTTTGCTTTTGTTTCACTAGCTTTTGGAGATGAATCTTGAAAGAAGTTGCTGTGGCCAATGTCAAAGAGGTTACTGCCTATGTTCTCCTCTAGGATTTTGATGAATTCCTGTCTCACATTGAGGTCTTTCATCCATTTTGAGTTTATCTTTGTGTATGGTGTTAGAGAATGGTCAAGTTTCATTCTTCTGCATGTGGCTGTCCAATTTTCCCAGCACCATGTATTGAAGAGACTGTCTTTTTTCCATTGCATGTTTTTTTTTCCTGCTTAGTCAAAGATTATTTGATCATGGAGTTGAGGGTCCATATCTGGGTTCTCTATTCTGATCCATTGGTCTATATGTCTGTTTTTCTGCCAGTACCATGCTGTCTTAGTGATCACAGCTTTGTAATATAGCTTGAAATCTGGCAACGTGATGCCCCCAGCTTTGTTTTTCTTTTTCAACATTTCCTTGGTGATTCGGGGGCTTTTCTGGTTCCATACAAATTTTAGGATTTTGTGTTCCAGCACTTTGAAAAATGTCATTAGAATTTTGATCAGGATGGCATTGAAGGTATAGATTGCTCTGGGTAGCATAGACATTTTAACAATGTTTATTCTTCTGATCCATGAGCATGGACTATTTTTCCATCTTTTTGTGTCTTCTTCAATTTCTTTCATGACTGTTCTGTAGTTCCTAGAGTATAGATCTCTACCACTTTGGTTCAATTTATTCCAAGGTATCTTATGGTTTTTGGTGCTATTGTAAATGGAATCGTTTCTCTAATTCCTCTTTCTACGGTTGTGTTGTTAGTGTATAAGAAAGCAAGTGATTTCTGTGCATTGATTTTGTATCCTGCCACATCACTGAATTGCTGTATGAGTTGTAGTAATTTGGGGGTGGAGTCTTTTGGGTTTTCCACATAAAGTATCATGTCATCTGCGAAAAGAGAGAGTTTGACTTCTTCTTTGCCAATTTGAATACCTTTTATTTCTTTTTGTTGTCTGATTGCTGTTGCTAGGACTTCTAGTACTCTGTTGAAGAATAGTGGCAACAGTGGGCATCCTTGACATGTTCCTGATCTTAAGGGAAAGGCTCTCAGCTTTTCCCCACTGAGGATAATATTCACTGTGGGTTTTTCATAGATGGATTTTATGAACTTGAGGAATGTTCCCTCTATCCTTATACTCTGAAGAGTTTTAATCAGGAAAGGATATTGTATTTTGTCAAATGCTTTTTCTGCATCAATTGAGAGGACCATACGGTTCTTCTCCTTCCTCTTACTACTGTGTTCTATCACATAGATTGATTTGCAAATGTTGAACCACCTTGCATCCCAGGGATA
Source organism: Neomonachus schauinslandi (assembly GCF_002201575.2). NCBI lineage: Eukaryota > Metazoa > Chordata > Mammalia > Carnivora > Phocidae > Neomonachus > Neomonachus schauinslandi. Next base: position 179,403,948 of record NC_058404.1, read on the forward strand.
AATCCCACTTGGTTGTGGTGGATGATCCTTTTAATGTATTGTTGGATCCTATTCGCTAGGATTTTGTTGAGGATTTTGGAATCCATATTCATCAGAGATATCGGTCTGAAATTCTCCTTTTTGGAAGGCAGCTATGCTCACCACTATACCACCAACACTGAAATTCTCCTATTTGATGGGGTCTTTGCCTGGTTTGGGGATTAAGGTAATGCTGGCCTCATAGAATGAGTTTGGAAGTTTTTCTTCTGTTTCTATTTTTTGAAACAGCTTCAGTAGAATAGGTATTATTTCTTCTTTGAATGTTTGGTAGAATTCCTCAGGGAATCAATCAGGCCCTGGACTCTTGTTATTTGGGAGGTTTTTGATCACTGCTTCAATATTGTTACTGGTTATTGGCCTATTCAGGTTGTCAGTTTCTTCCTGTTTCAGTCTTGGCAGCTTATAGGTTTCCAGGAAGGCCTCCATTTCATCCAGATTGCTCAGTTTATTGGCATATAGTTGTTGATAAAAATTTCTCTTAATTGTTTCTATTTCCTTGGTGTTAGTTGTGATCTCTCCCCTTTCATTCATGATTTTATTAATTTGGGTCCTTTCTCTTTTCTTTTGGATAAGTCTGGCCAGTGATTTATCGATCTTATTAATTCTCTCAAAGAACCAACTTCTAGTTTTGTTGATCTGATCTACTGTGTTTCTGGTTTCTAATTCGTTGATCTCTGTTCTAATCTTAATTATTTCTCTTCTAATGCGTGGCTTAGACATCATTTGTTGCTTTTTCTCTAGTTCTTTAAGGTATAGAGTTAGCTGGTGAATTCAGGATTTTTCTGTTTTTTTGAGTTAGGCTTGGATGGCTATGTATTTCCACCTTAGGACCGCCTTTGCAGTATCCCATAGGTTTTGGACTGATTTGTTTTCATTCTCATTGATTTCCATGAATTGTTTAAGTTCTTCTTTGATTTCCTGGTTGACCCAAACATTCTTGAGCAGAGTGGTCTTTAGCTTCCAAGTGTTTGAATTTCTGCCAATTTTTTTTCTTGTGATTGAGTTCCAGTTTTAAAGCATTATGGTCTGAGAATATGCAGGGAATAATCTCAATCTTTTGGTATCAGTTGAGACCTGATTTGTGACCCTGTATGTAGTCTATTCTGGAGAAAGTTCCATGTGCGCTCAAGAAGAATGAGTATTCTGTTGTTTTAGGGTGGAATGTTCTGTATACATCTATGAGGTCCATCTGGTCCAGTGTGTCATTCAAAGCTCTTGTTTCTTTGTTGATTTCCGGCTTAGATGATCTGTCTATTGCTGAGAGTAGAGTATTGAGGTCTCCTACAATTAACGTATTATTATCAATATGACTCTTTATTTTGGTTAACAGTTGGCTTATGTAGATTGCTGCTCCCATGTTGGGGGCATAGATATTTATAATTGTTGGATCTTCTTGTTGGATAGACCCTTTAAGAATGATATAGTGTCATTCTGTGTCTCTCATTACAGACTTTAGTTTAAAATCTAATTTGTCTGTTATAAGAATTGTTACCCCAGCTTTCTTTTGAGGTCTGCTGGCATGGAAGATGGATCTCCATCACTTCACTTTCAGTCTGGATGTATCTTTAGGTTCAAAATGAGTCTCTTGTAGACAGCATATGGATGGGTCCTGTCTTTTTATCTAATCTGCAACCCTGTGCCATTTTATGGGAGCATTTAGGCCATTCATGTTGAGAGTGATTATTGAAAGATATGAATTAATTGTCATCATGTTGCCTGTGAAGACATTGTCTTTATAGATTGTCTCTGTAAATTTCTGTTGTATATCACTCTTGGGGTCTTTCTCCTTTTATAGGGCCCCCCTTAATATTTCTTGCAGGGCCGGCTTAGTGGTCACATATTCTTTCAGTTTCTGCCGGTTGTTGAAGCTCTGGATCTCTCCATCCATTCTAAATGAAAGCCTTGCTGGATAAAGTATTCTTGGTTGCATGTTCTCCTGTTTGGTACCCTGAATATGTCTTGCCAGGTCTCTGTGGATAGGTCTGACATTATTCTGATGTTCTTCCCTCTGTACGTAAGCAATCTCTTCCCCCTAACTGCCCTTCAGATGGTTTCCTTGGTTCTAAGATTTGGGAGTTTTACTATTACATGCTGGGGTGTTGTCCTGTTTTTCTTGATCTTGGGAGGGGTCCTCTCTGCCTCTAGGACACGAATGTTTGTTTCATTCCCCAGATTAGGGAAGTTCTCAGCTACGATTTGCTCAAATATATCTTCTAGTCTTCTCTCTTTCTCCACTCCCTCTGGAATTCCAATAATTCTGACACTGGAACGCTTCATGGTGTCACTTATTTCTCTGACTATTTTCATGGATTCTGAGTTGTTTTCCCTGGCCTCCTCTTTTCCCTTTTTATCTATTAAATTGTCTTCCAGGTTGCTTATTGGTTCTTCTGTCTTGCTTACACTAGCTGTTAGATTATCTAGATTAGATTGGATCTCATTGATAGCAATTTTTAAGTTCTGCCAATTCAGTTTTAATTTCTGCCCTTAGAGACTCTATGTTGCCATTAATTGATTTCTCCATTCTACCTATTGTCTTCACAATTGCTAGCCTGAATTCCATCTCTGACATCTTGGTTATATCTGCATCCATTTTTAAATCTGTGGCATAAATCATAATCTCTGAGTCTTTTCTATTTTGGGGGTTCCTCCTCCTAGTCATTCTGTTGATGGGTGGTTGAGAGTATGTATAGAGTCCAAATTACTGATCAGAACCCAAACAAGATGCACCTGTTATCTTGGGACCTTAGGGTTGCTGGCCTCTTGTTTTGCCAGCCTGTCTTCTGGAGAGGGGCCTGCCACACTGTTACTCAGGCAACCCTGTGTGGGCAGAGTTGCCCTGCCCCCTGTGGAGGGGGATGGGCTCAGTGGGAACCAGTTTTTGGGGGCTTTTGTTCTCTGGTGGCTTTCCCTGGAGGCTTTCTGCATCTTTTCCAAGAGTCAGAGCAGAAGAGACCTTTTCCAACCCTCTGCCTCAGAGCAGAGAGATGGAAACTGTTCTTCAGTGAGCTCTCCAGGCCACACCATCTCCGTTTCTGTCCATGCTGCTATAAACTGCAGCGGCCTGGGTTGTGTGCCCCTCCGCAGCGCCCCAGTCCTGCCTCCAGGTTGGGGCACATCTCTGCCCTTTGTGCTTCTAAAACCGCCAGCCACTCCCAGTTCGCCAGCACAACCCCGCCACTCCAGGTTTCCGTCCCTGGGGGCTGCCCTGAAGTCCTTTTCCAGCCACTACCAGTCTGCGAGTCTGTGGTCCAACCCCAGCGCATGAGGCTGTCACTCACCAGCGGTGTAGGATCCCCATGGTCAGGCTCCCTCCCGCTGCTATTTATCCTCTGATGTCTGCCCTGGAATCATGGCTCCCCTCTTCATACCTTGAAAGAAACCACCTGCGATATTTTGTTTGTAGAGATCCAGATCTATTTTCTTACATCTCATGCTGATTTCATGGGTGCTCAGAGTGGTCTGGTAAATATCCAGCTCAATTCCAGGGACCAGTTGGAATAGGGTCCCCCACTCCTCTGCCATCTTCTCTCGGTTACTCCTACATTGATCTTAATATTTTCTAAAGTTAGAGGTTATTTCCCTCTCTAAAATTAGCCTAATTTTAGTCCTAATAAGATAAACAATGTGGATAAGGTAAAAATTCTACTACACTAAGAGACAATGTTGCTGTTCCTACATTCATGGTGAGTTATTTCATTTTTTTCCATATATCTGAGCAATTCTGGGCCTGACATGTAGTTCCAAGTTGGACATAAATGTTTTCATCTGCAAACAGCAGTGTGCATCAAAGGGACGGTTTCAGAATTTTTTTATACTCTATTGAGATGGACTTCATTGGCTGTGAGAACATCTATTCATAATCCCATTGCCTCATTCAAGGAAACTGTTAGTGGAACTGTTAGTGGAACTTCTTTGTTCTTTGGTGGCAACATTAACAAGCATCTTGATATATATATATATAATATATATATATATAATATATATATATAATATATATATATATATTTTAAACTACATTTCTTATTGGATAATCTCTAGAAGCATCACATATTCCACTTGTTCCAATAATGTGAATTCATATTTCTGAGAGAGGTACACCTAGTTCTTCAAAGACATTACACAGGAAAAATAAGTAATAGATGCAATTTATATTCATTTCTCCTAGAGAGGAAAAAAAACAGTATAATAAATATTTTATAAAGGTTTTTAGGTCTATAAAAGAGAAAATGGACCAAAGTCTCCCAGAATATACTTACAGGTAAATTGTCTGAATGTCAGTTTAATGTATGGTAGTAGCTCATGAGAGGTTAACACCAGGGATATATGAAATAAGTCAGTCAGAGAAAGACAAATACCATATGAACTCACTCATATGTGGAACTTAAGAAACAAATCAAACTAGCAAAGGGAAAAAAAAATAAGAGAGCAAGAGACAAATCAAGAAATAGACCCTTAATTATGGAGAACAATCTGATGGTTACCAGAAGGGTGGGGGATGGGTTAAATAGGTGATGAGGATTAAGGAAGACACTTGTGATGAGCACAGGGAGATGTATGGAAGTGTTGAATCACTGTATTGTATATCTGAAACCTAATATAACATTGTATTTTAACTAACTGGAATTAAAATAAAAACTTAAAAAAAAGACCAAGGATGTATGAATTGGAAATCATTTATATGGAAAAGAAGTTCAAGCTACAGAATTCAATTAAAAGAGAAATGTTATAGAGGGGTAAGAGAAGAGAGATAAGGTCAAATCATAATAAAACTCAGCTTAGCTGAATAAAGAGTAGAAAGATCAGATGTAAAGAAGAAGTTGTATAAATGGAATATTACTGAATCATATAAAGGTGTGTGTGTGTGTGTGTGTGTGTGTGTGTTTGCATTGCTGATCAATAGTGTCACATAAAGTGCTTAAATTAAAGAAAGAAAACATTTTAAAAAGAGCCATTAGTGTTTTTAATCCATAAGTTTTGAGAAATCAATAGCAAACCAACAATTGCAGTGTAGCATTCCTATTGTTAAATCTTGGTAATAGATGGAACCTAATATTGGAAAAGCATGGTAGAAAACATACTATGTTAAATCTAAAAAAATATTATCGATTTCCATAATATTTCAAAAGATCCAAAGAATATCTTTTTCTAGCTCAAAAGCAATAGCAATATATTTGCATACTCCAGACCAGGTATTTGTGTCTAAGCATATTCTTTTCCAAGAGAAAATAGATTTTAGGGAGGTAGGTAGTTCTATGTCTTAGAACAAGAAAAATTTAGAAGGGTGTTATTGTCAAAAAGCATGGGTGTTTTGGGACACCTGAGTGACTCAGTCAGTTAAGCAGCTGCCTTGGGCTCAGGTCATGATCCCATGGTCCTGGGATCTAGCCTCAGCGGAGAGCCTGCTTCTCCCTCTCCCTCTGCCTGCCACTCTGCTTACTTGTGCTCTCTCTCTCTCTGTCAAATAAATAAATAAAATCATGAAAAAAAATCAATTACCTGAGTACCCATTTCCAAAAAGAACCGAAAACTTAAACCAAAGAAATAAGAGGAGGGGCTCAGTTAGTTAAGCATCCAATTCTTCATTTCAGCTCAGGTCATGATCTCAGGGTTGTGAGACCAAGCCCTGTGTAGGGTTCCTCACTGAGGGTGGAGCCTGCTTAGGATTCTCTCTCTCTCCCTCTCCCTCTGCCCCTTCCCACACCCCTGCACTCTCTCTCTCTCTAAAAAAAAAGAGGAAAGTCATAACGAAATAAGCATATAACACAATTAATAACCACCTAGAGAGCTTGAAAGTTAGAGGTGTTAATGCACAAATTACCATTATGAAGAATAAAATGGGCATTATGGTAGACCCCAAATACATTTAAAACACAGTAAGAAAATATTTTGTCACTATATTTGATAATTTAGATTCAATAGGCAAACTTCCATAAAATACAATTTACTAAAATGTGAGATCTGTAAAATGAAAATGTCTTAGTAGTAATATACCTTATTAAACTTTTCATCTACACTTAAAAAATATTTTTTTTCTACAAAAAAAATCCCAGACCAAGACATCACTAATGATGTCATTCACACATATTTAAAGAAACATATTTTACACAAATTTATACATGGCAAAAATTAGGAAATGTTTCCTACTTGATTTATTAGAGTAATATATTCTGATAATAACACTAAATGAGAACAAGATTATAAGTTAATACTTCCCAGCACATGGATACGAAATACTAAACAAATAATAGCAAATCAAATCCAGCAATTAAAAAAAAAAGATAATAATAATGAGTTGCTTTAAGCACACAAAGTTGGTTTAACCTATGAAAATCAAACAATGTGATTCACCTCATTAATAAAATAAAAAGGAAAGTGTGATCACCTCAATAGATGTAGTAAAAACACATAATACAATTTAAAACTTATTTTTGATAAAAAAATATTTAGTAAACTAGGTAGAAAATTTAACTTAAGCTGATTTAAAAAAATCTATTAAAAATCGCAGCACAATTTATATTTAATGATGAAATATTGAAAGTTTTTCCACTGAGATTGAACCATGGTCAAGGATGTTTGTCTCACTACATTTATTTAATGTTCTAAAAGTCATAGTAAATTAACTAAGGAGAGACAAATTTTAAAAGTACAGACTAAAAAAATAAAACATTAAAATTCATTGTGGACAAAATCAAGTAATTTTCAGCATGACATTTCTAGTATATTCAAGGAATCTAAATATTATAATATTAATAAATAATATCAATAAACAAAAATACAAAATTTATATACTAGCAAAAGGTCATAAAATGAAATTTAATATAATACAATTACAGTAGCAGTAAAAACATCAGATGCCTAGGAATAAATCTAATGAAAATATAAAATCTTTACATAGAAATTTATAAACTCTTACTGAGAAAAATTAAAGATCTAAATAATGAAAAGATATACTATATTCATTAACTGTGAGACTCATTATTGTAAAGATAAACATTTCCCCCAAGTTGAACTATAAAGTTATTATCCCAATAAAAATCCCGGAAAAAAATTTGTGATTATTAATAGAAATTTCTAAAATTTTATGGAAATGTGGTACTGGCGCAAAAATAGAACTATAAAACAGAACAGACAGGATTAAGGAAAAGGTGAAAGAGGGTGGTTTAGAAATAGTCTTGGGTTCTGATTCTACCCTATGAGATCTGCAAGTTTAACATTATACTTAAAGATTTATTGGTATAGGTATTGCATGAGGTATTCAAAAGAATATATCATTTTACATTTGTAATTGCATTTATATAGCTTAAGAGAAGTTACTTTAACTTATTATAATCAAATTCTAATCAGTAAAAAGACATTTAATTAAATATATAAGTACATATTTAATAATGAATATTCTGTTTTTATATGATAAGTAGATGATGATAGATATACATAGAAGAAAGATGATAGATAAATGATAGATAGATTTTTTTTTATAAAGGAGCATTAAAAGAACTTACAAAGAGCTAGAGTTTTTATTTTTGGCCAATATACCTGGGAAAGTTAATATACCAATGCCAGTTAAGAACTAAGAGCAATTAGGGCGCCTGGGTGGCTCAGTTGGTTAAGCGACTGCCTTCGGCTCAGGTCATGATCCTGGAGTCCCAGGATCAAGTCCTGCATCGGGCTCCCTGCTCGGCAGGGAGTCTGCTTCTCCCTCTGCCCCTCCCCCCTCTCATGTGCTCTCTCTCTCATTCTCTCTCTCTGAAATAAATAAATAAATAAATAAATAAAAGAACTAAGAGCAATGAGTGAGTATATGATAGCTTATAGGAGCATAGTATATGACCTCATATAAAGAAGAGTTCAAATAATAGACCTGTCATTTACTTATTGTGAGTCCTTAAACAAATCATGTAGACTCACTGATTTTCAGTTTACTACTCTTTAAAGAGGGGGAAAAATCACAGGTCTGTTCTCAAGACTGAATGGGAACACAATTCAAATACAGCCATTAATACAGTTCTTCTTGCTGTTAGATGTTTATTATTATTATTGTCATTGAAATTTTCTAATAAAATGGAAATAGTGGTTGTTAGTTTTATGGGGTAGTGAGTTTATGGAAAGTAGTTCTTGTAAAAATTACGATATTGGAGAACAAAGCAAGCTAAGTGAGGAAAGCAGAGACCCAAGAAATGGCTTGTGCTGAAATGATCAATATGACAAATTACCCAAAAAAGTGACAGAGGAAAGAAAACTTGCACATGTAAGGTAGATGAGGAGGAAGAAAACCTCTTATATTTGATAGAAAGAAGGCGATGATTTGTGAGAAACCAAAACAAAATAATTGTCACAAAAATAAGTGCCATGGTATCTAGATATGGGAATCCAAAATAGAGGAGTCGGATGATGATTAATAAGGAAGCAAAGTCTCTGTGGAGTTAAGAAGGTGGACTTCTGATCTGGGTCTTGGGCAATGAGATGGAATAAAGATGGAGAGAAGTTGCTTTCATTTTGAGAGATGGAGTTTATTTTCCATCCTCTTAACTTCAGATTGATCCTGTGACTACAAATAAAATACATTAGGAGAGACATTTTGGCACTTCTGTACCTACTCTTGAAAAGGATTGGAAACGTCTGCTCTATACTTCTTGGAATGCTCAGTGGACAGTTGGAACCAGCTGTCATGTTGTAAGGAAGTGCGAGGAACCATGGAGAAATCCACAGGGAGGAAATAAAAGGTTCTAGTCCTACTGAAGTTGCTCAAAAATAAAGCAGAAGCAGGTTGAACCCATCAAGTCCTGCTCCAGTTGCAAAACTTCAAAATCATGAATGTTTTGTTTGTTTGTTTTAACTTACTAATTTTTGGAGAGCAACAATAAATAACTGAAACAAGTAGTAGGAGAAAGTTTGAAACAAACAAACAAAATAATTGTAGTTGATAGATATATATCAGTCCAACAGTGAGATACATATATTACTATACATTAAATATATATAGTCAACATATTATATATACTTATAAATATATATAATATATACTTATATATTATATATACTTATATATTCATTCTCTCATGTACTAAAACAAAACAAAATAAAACAAAAAAAGACAAGGTTGTAAGAAGTGGAGGCAGTGATACATCACTTAGATACCACTATCAATAAGGTTACTCTGGGAAACAAAAATATTCACAAAGGAAGGAGAGATTAAATAAAAGCTAAGTTAAGGGTATTCAAAGGAGTTTGGAAATTTAGAGAAAAAACAGCTAACTTCCACAAATTGGTTTGTTTACCTATACCTTCTGTTCACACATAAGAAACACAAATTATGATTTATGAGAGACAGAAGGTTGCTTTACATATCTACAGAAGGCTTTCCTGGAATCAATCTGGCCTTACGATAAAATTAATAGGCAAATGCCCTGAAACATTATCACATAAGTTTGGGACAGACCCATACAATACTATGCAGTTACAGTCTTTCCACTGATGAATGAACATAACACTGCTGAGAGAACATCTTTCTTTACTCACCAGTGCACATACAAATTTAAGGTGATGGGTTTATATTTTCCTTTTCATAAAAGTTTCTTTACATGAAAGCCAAATTTTTAAGGATACATATTTTAAATGCTGGCTCATTGGGGTAGATATCGCTAAAGTTATTCAAAATAACTTATTTTAAATTTTAATTTGCTTTTATTGAGTTTAATATTATATATGCATATATTATACACATTATATATGTATATTCATATATATAATAAATATGCATATGCACATAGATTAAGAAAGACATCATTGAGGAAGTGATTTAAGTAGGATTGTAAATGATAAAAAACAAAACAAAACAAAAACATAGAGGTTCTTAGTTTGCAATATGGGCAGTTAGATATTAGTTAGTAAGCATTTGGAACAATTACAAATCTTCCTCATGAAATAATCTCATTTTTCTTTTTTAATTATATAATATATGCCAATTTTTGGAAATGTAATTGAAAATGTATTCTATATTTTAAAATTTTTGCATATTTCTTATCATTTAACATTTTCAAATTTATTTTAAATCGCTTCATGTTGGTAATTTTGTCATGACAAAAGGACATAATAGAATATATTCTAGCTTAAAATTGAAGATACATTTTGGGGCGCCTGGGTGGCTCAGTTAGTTAAGCATCTGCCTTTGGCTAGGTCATGATCCCAATGTCCCTGGATGGAGCCCCACGTCGGGCTCCCTGCTCCACCGGGAAGCTGCTTCTTCCTCTTTCTCTGCCCCTCCTCCAGCGTGTGCTCTCTCTCTCGCTCACTCTCTGTCTCTCACATCAATAAATAAAATCTTAAAAGAAAATTGAAGATACAGTTGGATAAATGAGATTTAGAACAAAAGTAACTATGAAGGGTTAGAGTACACAAAGAATAGTAATTACTTTTCTGAATAGACAAATGGGTAAAGGAGAGACAATGTGAGTTTTTGAGATGGCTGATTAAAAGAACATGTCATAGATATATAGATATATATACACACTAATTTTATACTGTTTTAATCTATAAACTAATTATATTCTTTTAAAAAATATATATATTAATTGCATGTACTACCCCTTTATTATGATTAGATAGATAGATAGATAGATAGATAGATAGATAGATCTATATATATCATATATATGATATGTATATGTATAGGGGTAGTACATGTAATTAGTAAAGAGATAACTATTAAGTCAGAATCTATAGATATATTTTTAAAGATTTTATTTATTTATTTATTTATTTTTTTATTTTATTTTTAAAGATTTTATTTATTTATTTGACAGAGAGAGACACAGCGAGAGAGGGAACACAAGCAGGGGGAGTGGGAGAGGGAGAAGCAGGCTTCCCGCCGAGCACAGAGCCCCATGTGGGACTCAACCCAAGACCCTGGGATCATGACCTGAACCAAAGGCAGACACTTAACGACTGAGCCCCCCCCAGGGCATCCCAACAGTAGACATTTAAATGTTGTATGATGATTAATAAAGTTTTTTGCAATACCAGATAAGGAAAACATAGACATCACAATAAAATACTTTGGGATGTACTACAAAACATTGTGTATTTTTTTTTTTTTACATTCTGATTATTTTAGTTTTAAATAAATATTTTAAAATAATATAATTATTTTGAAGTTAGATTGTTGACTGTGGTAGCATCATAGATATTTACATCACTCCTTGGTATAGCTGGGATTTAAGCAGAGCTGAAACCCCAGGTAGTAGAATTTTCACTGAAATTAGAGTCAGTGAGTGGGATAAGAATTGTTCCTTATAACTCCTTAAGAAGTAGTAAGTTTTGCAGAGGAGGAAAAAAAATAAGGTCTTGATGTGGCAATTATATGAAAAGCGGGGTAGGAAAATGTGCAACCTTATATTGAGAAGACTGAAGGAAAGTTAAATGTGCCAAGCCAACCCAAACTTAATGAAAGCAAGGAACGAAGGGCTGAAGGATATGATCTGTTGCTTGTTAGGTTGTTTTGTTTTGAGATAAAAATTTAAAAAAGTATTTGCATTTATTTTAAACTGAAAGGGAAAGAAATTAAGCTTTTTAAACTTCTGATATATGGATCAACGATACTTTATAGATAGAATTATAAGTAAATATACGTGTACTGAGTGGGCATGGTCAACATTTTTTCTCTGATATAAGTAATAAACATATTTGAAATCACTGCTTTATTCTCACACCTCTCTAGCCACCAGACCCTCTGAATGCAATTTACATTTGTTATTCTTCCCTGCCTTCTATTGATTTACATAATAAGTAGTTGCCACCTGCTTTATCTTCCAGGACAGAGCTTTTAGAAATCTTATAGTAAAACTTCCTTTCTTCCTCTAACCTCAGATTATTTAATGGGAAAAAGATAGTCTCTTTAATGAATGGTGTTGAGAAAACTGGATAACCATGTGCAAAAAAAATGAATTGGACAGCTATCTTATACCACTATTAAATATTAACTCAAAGTGGACTGAAGAATTAAACATAGACCTAAACCCATAAATCTTCTAGAATAAAACATATGGGAAGATGTCCTTGGCATTGGCCTAGCCAATGATTTTTTGGATATGACTTCAAAAGCACATGCAACAAAAGAAAAAATAAACAAGCTGGTACATTAGACTAAGAAGTTTTTGCACATCAAAAGAAACAACAAGATGAAAAGGCAATCTACAGAATGGGAGAAAATATTTTTAAAGCATATATCTGATAAAGAGTTAGTATCTAAAAATCTATAAAGAACTCCTACAGCAGTAACAAAAATCCAACCTGATTTAAAACTGAGCAGAGGAACTGAATGGACATTTTTTTTTCCCCCAAAGACATATAAATGGTCAACAACATGAAGAGATGTTCAACATCACCAATCATGAAGGAAATGCAAATCAAAACCAAAAAGAGATATCATTTCACACCTGTTAAAACAGCTATCATCACAAAGCAAGATATAATAAGTGTTGTCGAGGATGTGGAGAAAAGGGAATCTTTGTGCAATGTTGGGAATGTAAATTCATCCACTGCTATGCAAAAACAGTATAATTTCTTCAAAAAAATTAAAAAATAGAACTACCATATGATCCAGTAATTCTATTTCTGAGTATATATCCAAAGAAAATGAAAACAGGATATCAAACAAATAGGTGCAATCCCATGTTTAATGCAGCCTTATTCACAATAGCCAAGATAGGGAAACCACCTAAGTGCCCATCAACAAATGAATAAAGATATGTGTGTATTCCATATATGGAATCTTGTTTATATATATATAATATTTTATGTATAAACATTTATATATAATGTAATTATATTTATGTATATAAAAGAATCTATTTCATATATATATATATATATATATATATATATATATATAATGGAATCTTGTTCAACTATGAGAAAAAAGGATATCCTACCATTTGAAACAACATGGATGGATCTTGAGCTCATTATGCTAAGTGCGGTAAGTCAACAGAGAATGACACTGTATGATATAACTTATATGTGGAAACCAAAAAAGCTGAACTAATAAAAACAGAAAGAATGGTGTTTGCCAGGGTCTGGGGGTGGTGATAGGCATTGGAGAAATGTCAGTCAAAGGGTACAAACTTGCAGTTAGAGGAAGAATAAATTCCAGAGATTTAATGTACATAATATACTTCAAAGTTGCTAAGAGACTAGATCTTACATGTTTTCACAATGAAAAAGAAAGAATTACGTGATGTGTAGGAGGTATTAACTAATGGTATGGTGGAAATGGTATTACAGTATCTAAATGTATCAAGGCAACTTACACAATGTTATATGTCAAATATATCTCAAAAAAAAAAAGACTTTTTTGAACTAACTGATTTACACATAAGGCAACTCTACCTCTATTCCCTAAATTGCTGCCACATTTAAAATGTGAATCAGTCATCATCTTTCACCTGGATTTTTGCTATATACTCTTAAGTGGTCTAACTGTGCTTGCCCTTGCTGGGAAATTTGGTCCATTCTCACCACAGCATCCAGAATAATCCTGTTAAAAATCAAAGTCTAATTATATCACTGCATAATACCCTCTGATGAAACCCTGTCTCAGTCAAAGCAGCAGATTTGTAAAAATGACCTTCAAGGTCATATAGAATATGACCTTTCCATTACTTCTCTGATATCTGATCTTAAAACTGGGCCCTCACTCTTTATTTATTTATTTATTTTTCCAGTCAACAAGATGTCCTACTTTTCTTTGGATACATCTGTGTCTGCTCTCATCTCAGAAAGTACTTTTCACATGCTTTTCTCACTCTTATCCCCTCAGCTCCCATTCCCATGACACCTTTTTGGCGATACTTTCCCAGGTCACTCTATCTACATTACAAACACACACACACACACACACACAGAGTTTGTCATTGTGCTTTGTTTTTCTCTTTGAACTTTATAGTATTTAATGTTCTCCCATATACATCTCATGATAGGTGACCTAAATTTTATTTTATTTATTTTAAAGATTTATTTATTTGTTTCAGAGAGAAAGAGACAGAGGGCAAAAGCTCAAGTGAGGGGAGGGGCAGAGGGAAAGGGAGAGAGAGAGAAACAGACTCCTCAGTGAGCACAAGCCCAAAGAAGGGTTTGAACCCATGAACCTGAGATCATGACCTGAGACAAAATTAAAAGTTGATGCTTCAACTGAGCCACTCAGGCACTAGTGATAGGTGGTCTAAATTTTAGTCTGACTAAATAAGAGCTGGAGAAAACCTTCCCTTTTGATGTCATTTGTTGATATTGATAGATACACTTTCACAGTATTATACTTCAACATTCAGTCATTGGTTTACATCTGAGAAATGTTCCCATTGTAATATTATTTTATCCCATACGTGAAGAGAATGAAATGATCATTTACTATATACACAATGGTTTCATTTTGATGACTTATGGAATACTTATGGAATACTTTTTTTGTTTCTCCTGAGATATCAGTTTTGTATTTCTTGTTACTGATTCTATTTTCCACTTTGTTTTAGGTACCATACATGACAATCCCTGTAAATATAAAAGATCTTATTACATGTGCTTAAAACACCAATATTACAAAATTTTGTCTTATTTTTCTTATCATTTAAATTTTCTATTGATTTTCCTTTTTCATGTTTATTTTATTGCCCATTATTTAGCAACATTGACTCAAATTAACTTAAATAGACCCAAGATACACGTACAAATACAATTCTTATTCCTCAATGCCCACTATAAACGTCAACATTCATATTGCTACAGTTTGCTCATTCACAAACAGAATAAATGGGTTGTTCATTTTCTACGAGGGACTATAAATTCATCAGAATCAAAGCCCATAGGCCCTTTAACATGTCATTGTTAGCACAGAGCAATTGTGAGCTATTTTATTGAATAACTGAATAACCACTTTGAGATAAACATTTTTAAAGGAAATTATCATTAAAAAACCACTTATGTTAAATATAGAATATAGGCCTCTACTTTCCTTAACTAGGAATAGCTTAAATTTTTGTGATCTATGAATTAAATTAACAGAGCAGAATGTGAGGAGAGTAATTGATTAACTGAATTACAGAAAAAGAGAAGAAGGGATAAAAACTTGAAATTAGTACATAAAAGCTACCAGAATCCAGATTAATAAGAAATTGGCTTATGCTTGATAGCTTTTTTTAATAAGAAATCATTTTAAGCATCACTTTTTTTTTTTTTCAGTATTTTATCCTCTACCAGATTGACGCACTGAATTAAGGAGAGCTTTTGGTAAATATAACATACTACAATGAATTAAATGCACTGTGCAGGAAGTGTTTAGCCAAATCCAAGCTTGTTCTGCTCAACTCATAACAGGCCATTAAGTCAAGAGACAAGATATTGAGGTAAGGAAATGGACTTTTTTTTTTCCAAAAGTCAGTGAACCTAGGAGATGGTAGATTATTGCCCCAAAGAACCATATCTTCTCAGCATGAAATGTTAGCTTCTTTTATGTTAGCCCAAGGGGGAAGTGAGAGGAGGTTGGAGTCAAAAAGTGACTGACATCTGTAGATGCTAAGGAAGGTCGTGTAACTTCTTTGTCCTTGGTCAGTTGATCTTTGCCTACAGGAATCTGGGTACGTGGTTCCTGTAAATCTTAAAAATAGCATAGTCATTTCTGTTTCGTAATTCCTTATCTTCTCAGGTGAGATAGATATCAGGTAAAAAGCAGTTTTTGCAAATCGTAGCTATAACACGTCTGCGTGCAGGGGTTAAGCAGAGGTTTCTAAGCTATATATCATAGCAACAAGGGAAATAGAAGCAATATGGAGTCAGACATGCTAAGTGTTTCTCCCTATTACAAGCACAGAGAGTATTTTAAGATTTAATTCTATCACATAATACTAGAAGAATAAATCAACAAAATAATACTAATATCATGATTAAAAATAATAATATTTGCAACATGCCATGTGCTAGACACTGTTCTAAGCACTTTGTCTTAAATGACTTAATTCTTTTTTTTTTAAAGATTTTATATTATTTATTTGACAGAGAGAGAGAACACTAGAGAGGGAACAGAAGCAGGGGGAGTGGGAGAGGGAGAAGCAGGCTTCCCCACGGAGCAGGGAGCCCGATGTGGGGCTGGATCCCAGGACCCTGGGATCACGACCTGAGCCAAAGGCAGACTCTTAACGACTAAGCCACCCAGGCACCGCGAAATGACTTAATTCTTATAGCAAACCTATGTGGTAGGTATTATTACTATCATCCTATGTAAAAAGGAAGTATATGAGTCACATAAAATTAACACTTGCTCAAAGTTTCATACTGTTAAGGGATAGATCTTGGATTTGAATCTGCAAAAATAAGAATCTAATTCCAGAGCCTATGCTCTTAAATGACATCTTTATTGCCTCTGAAAACAATATGAATAACAGAAAACTTCTAGGATCAGTGCTTAGAACATTTAAAAAGCATACTGAAATTGATAAAGAAATATAGATACTGCTGATTGTTAAAATATTGCATATGCATATCTAGTTATATGCATCTTAAATATTTTAATTATATTTCTTATATTTTACATTATCAAAATTGAATAATTTACCACAATGTTTGACCTTCTGCAAGAGAGAGAAAACCTTTTTTTTTTCTGCTACTAACAACCATTCACCACTCCAACTTCCCAGAATAATTTTATATACCCAAATTTGTCCAAAATGACTACAGATCATCCAATTGGCAGAGGCTAGCTGTGCACAGAAACTATGCTTGTGTGCATATGGGCATAGAGAGTTAGAAGGAAATGGTTCTTTTTGTTTAAAGAAAGGGGACTCTGCCTCCTATCACCTCTCACCCTCAATGAAGAACTTACCAAAAATAGTAAATGTGTTGAGATGCTACTTAACATAACAAAAAAATACATAATACCATTTACAATTCCATGAATTTGCTCTTGCTTTTTCATTTGCTTGTCATATTTTTCCCCAGAGAAGATAATACTGAAAAAGTAAAATAATTGTTATTAGTCAACATTCATAACTCATTTATGACATAATTTATTGGGAGAAGAGAAACAAAGTATGTAACACCTTAATCTCTTGTAGGTTATGAATTTTTCAAAAATGCAAATCATGTATATTTTAATCATGTGTTCTTCCTGTAGTGCATTAAATTTTCTACTCTGTAGTGGTCCCCTAGTAAGCATATTTGAAGGAATGAAGTACAAGACAATGACACATGATCCTTATAATTTGATTTAGATTGTTAAATACTCAAATATTCTCTTATACATTAATATGAATAGTCAAATCTCTCTGATTCTCCATCCATGAAACCAATCAGTGAACCTGTAAGTACTTACTGATCACTGAGTAGGTACTAAAGAGACTTAACTGAAAAAGGGGACCTGTAAGATCTATCTTCTGTCCAATGAATCACATAACTAGTTTACTTGACAGTGAAAGCAATAAGGATAATATATAGCAGTATATAACTAAATGCTGATTTTTGTTATTGTTGAAGCTGTGAATGCTATAAGAATTCTGGAAATGGATGAGGAAAATAATAACTTAGATTAACTCTTATTATAATATACATAAGCCATGTCATGTGAGTATTTTGTTTATGAGTATTTACAAATTCAAATATATGTTAGGTTCCAAATGTATACAATGAAAATATAATTTTATTTCAATACTATATATACTGCATATTATAAATTGAGATTAAAAGAGTAATTTTTAATTAGACACTTCTACTTTTATCTTGGATTTCTAAATTCACGTAAGACATGTTTTTATTTCTTTATTTACTCAAGTTACTTGGCTAAATACAAGATTTTCTGGTAAACCATGACTGCTGAAATAGCTAGTATTATGAATAGTTAACTAAGTAAACCTCTGTATGCACATTATTAATACAGAACTCATTAAATAATGTGAAGTAAAACACTCATGTGTTTTCACTCATGTGAAAAAAAAAAAGAAGGTCATGGGGTCTGGATACCTAATACTTTCTCTGAGTTCTACAATAAATGTTTATGAAACATGAATAATTTACTTTCTGGATATGTATTTCTTTAACTTTGAAAAAAGAGAAAGAAAAAAGCAACATCTTATTTTCAAATGTTTTAAGGATATAGGTACTTAAACACAATATTATGTAGAAACCCAAATTTTAAACAGATGGGAACAGAAACATTTTAGCTCAATACTTATTTTTGTTGCAGGTGACAGTAACTATCCTAGCTAATGTAAGCTAATGTAAGAAAAATTACTGAATGCATATCATCATAGCCAGTAAAATGGATAGAAAGGCAGGAAAATCAGGCTTAATAAGAAACAGGCTTCAAGAGTTGTTAGCTGAAAATACAGTCAAGGTCAAAGCGAAGGGACAAGTTGGTTGAAATACCTCCACTGACACCACTACCACTGGGCACTCAACATTGCTACTACTTGGTTCTGTCAGATGACTCTCGTAACCAGATATGCTGCCAAAGCTGTGGATGGTTTCTCAATTCTCCCTGTGACTTTGGCTCACTTCCATAAGCCTCAAGGATCTTAAGGATGAACACCCAGTGCAGAGCCCTCTTGCATACAAAATCACTGCCCCTTAGGTTGTTGTTGGGCATGTATAGGGAAGGAGTAGTGGCATTTCTTCCTCAAAAAGCTATGATTCTGCCAACAAATCCCATCCAATGAGGCACTTACCTCAAAATGGAGTGGTGTTGAGATATCACATAGCAGATACAACAAATAGTGTCCACTATCTACCTGAGGATCTTGAAATTTCATAAAATAAGACTTCGCATTCCTAATATGCTTTAGTTCACTTTCAAAATATTTGGTGCTACTTACTAAACTAATTTTACAAATAACTAATGTACCCAAAACCTAAAGTTTAGAAAACAATTTTCTGCAATATTCTCTTGCTTATGGAAAAATCAAGCTTGTTTGTTTCTTGAATGTGACTTAAAAAATAATAAATGAAAAAAAAAGAAGATAGCAGTAAGGGAAAAATGAAGGGGGAGAAATGGGAGGGGGAGATGAACCATGAGACAGTATGGACTCTGAGAAACAGACTGAAGGTTCTAGAGGGGAAGGGGGGTGGGAGGATGGGTTAGCCTGGTGATGGGTATTTTTTTTTTTTTAAAGATTTCATTTATTTACTTGAGAGAGAGAATGAGATAGAGAGAGCATGAGAGGGGGGAGGGTCAGAGGGAGAAGCAGACTCCCAGCCGAGCAGGGAGCCCGATGTGGGACTCGATCCTGGGACTCCAGGATCATGACCTGAGCTGAAGGCAGTCGCCTAACCAACTGAGCCACCCAGGCGCCCATGGTGATGGGTATTAAAGAGGGCACGTTCTGCATGGAGCACTGGGTGTTATACACAAACAATGAATCATGGAACACTACATCAAAAACTAATGATGTAATGTATGGTGATTAACAGAACATGATAAAATAAAATTTTAAAAAATGATAAATGAGTCATTGACTTAGAGCTTAAGTAAAAGATTACAAATGGTTTTTCCATGTTTCTATAGACACATCCCCTCAAAATTTTTGAAAAAAATGAAAAAGATTAAAAAATTGTTTTTTATAGGGAAAGAATTCCTTTTTTTTTTTTTTTTTTGGTAAGGAGAGAACTCTTTTGTAACACAAATAATAACCATCATCATCTCATGTATTATCTGTTTTGTAAGCTCTGATTTTCCTAAAGTTAGACAGCTGGGAGTTTCTCCATTATATTAAAATAATGTCAGATATAGACTAAATAATCACATTTATAGTACATTTATTAAGTAATATCTCTGCATGTAAAGAATTTTATGTTTCACTTAAATAAGTAATCTTTGATATGAAAGAAATTTTCATCAAAGGAAGAAATGACAGGAAGGATAGGGGCTGGAAATTATATTAAGAAATACATGAATTAGTTATGTATATTATGTTAGTACTATGACATTTTGTATTTTTTGATATATAATATGTGATAGGATGTTGTAATTTATATTAAGTAGATTCCATTTGTATTCAATATTTTTGTTCCAAAAAAAAAGGAGCTGAAGATAACATTTTAAAAATATAGTCAACTGATACTTGACAGAAGAGCAAAGGCAACATCATGGTGAAAATATATTCTTTTCAACAAATGGTGCTGAAACAACTGGATATCTACATGCCAAAAAATAAATCTAGACATGAACCTTACACACTTCACAAAAAATTAATCAAAACCCTAGTGAAAAATTCAAAACTATATAACTCCTGTCAAATAACAAGAAAAAAATCTAGGTGTCATTGGTTTGGTGATGATTTTTTAAAATCATTAGACTGAGCTAGACTCCATTTAAGTTAAAAACTTTTGCTCTGTGAAAGATACTGTCAAGAAAAATAAAAGATATGGGGCGCCTGGGTGCCTCAGTTGGTTAAGCGACTGCCTTCAGCTCAGGTCATGATCCTGGAGTCCCGGGATCGAGTCCCACATCGGGCTCCCTGCTCGGCAGGGAGTCTGCTTCTCCCTCTGACCCTCCTCCCTCTCATGCTCTCTGTCTCTCATTCTCTCTGTCTCAAATAAATAAATAAAATCTTTAAAAAAAAAAAAAGACATAGACTGAGAAGGGATATTTGTATCTGATTAAGTACTATTTTCTACAACATGCAAAAAAACTCTTAAAATTCAATAAAAATATAACAAACAACTCAATTAACAAATGGGCCAAAGCGGGTGTCTGGGTGGCTCAGTTGTTTAAGTGTCCAACTCTTGATCTTGTCTCAGGTCTTGATCTCAGGGTCATAAGTTCAAGCCCTGCATGGAGCCTACTTAAAAAACAAAAAACAAAAATGGGGCCAAAGACCTTAAAAGGCATCTCACCAAAAAAGTTATATAGAGGGCAAATAAGCATATGAAAAGATGCTCCACATCATGTTTTCAGTGAAATACAAATTAAAATAATAATGAGATACCACTATACACAGTAGAATGACTCGAATCCAGAGCGTCCACAACAACAAGTACTGACAATGATGTAGAGCAACAGGAAGGCTCATTCCTGGCTGGTGAAATGCAAAGTGGGATAGCCACTATAAAAGCTAGTTTGGCAGTTTCTTATAAAACTAAACACACTCTTACCAGATAGGGATGTAATCACACTCTTTGGTACCTACACAAAGGAGTTGAGTACTTATGCCTGCCCAAAAACCTGCACACAGATGTTTAAAGAACCTTTCCTCATAATTGCCCAAACTTGGAAGCAATCAAGATGTCCTTCAGGAGGTGAACAGATAAATAAACTGTGGTACATCCAGACAATGGGATGTTATTCATTGCTAAAAAGACAAGCTTTCAAGCCCTGAAAAGACATGGAAGAAACTTAATTACATATTACTAGGTGAAAGAAGCCAATTTGAAAAGCCTGCATACTGTATAATTCCAACGATATGACATTTTTTTTTTAAGATTTTATTTATTTATTTGACAGAGAGAGACACAGCGAGAGAGGAAACACAAGCAGGGGAGTGGGAGAGGGAGAAACAGGGTTCCCACTGAGCAGGGAGCCCGATGTGCGCTGGATCCCAGGACCCTGGGATCATGACATGAGCTGAAGGCAGACACTTAGCGACTGAGCCACCCAGGCACCCCATATGACATTCTTGAAAAGGCAAAGTGATGGAGATAGTGAAAAGATCAATGGTTGCTAAGGATTGGGATGGGTTAGAGGACAAATAAACAAAACGCAGAGGATTTTTAGGTCAGTGAAATTGCTCTGTATGATTACTATAATGATGGGTACATGTCATTATACATTTGTTCAAACCATAGAATGTATAACATCAAAAATTAACTCTAATTAAACTGTTCAGTTGTAACAAGTGTACCACTCTGAAAGGGAATGTTGATTTGGGGAAGGCTATGCATGTGTAGAGGCAAGGAATATAGGAAATCTCTATACCTTCTGTTCAATACTGTTGTGAAACTAAATTGGGGACATTTACTTAAGGGAAGAATACAGTGATTGAATTTGCAAAATAAATGGCATCACTGAAGTTACAATGTAAGAAAACTGTTGTATCGCTAAAGTGTACACCTGAAACTAAGATTACTAGTTGGTAATATTAACTAGCTGGAATTTAAATAAGAACTTAAACAAAGAAAGATTAGATGACACTACTACATTTCAGAGATATATGCATTTAACTGAAGTATATGAATAACAATAGAATGTATGAGGGTGTCACTATCTCCAATTTATAGAGGTTTCTAAAATTCTGACTCAATCATCAACAACATTAATCGAGTGGCTCCCATGTATCAGGCACTGAAATCACAAACAGGTAAACACACATAGATTTTAATAGATAAGGATTTATACTTCTCATGGTTCTTCATGAAGTCTTAGCCCTTATATAAAGGAGAAAATATGCTTTATGAAAAAATAAATTTTTCATTTCCACACTGTAGGTATTTAATACTTGCTGCATTTGGAATCAGTGCTGATATGGCTTTATGAGTCAGTTATTTCCATATGGATTTAAAAGGACAGTCTGTAAAATTTGACAGTGTGAGTCTTTCTTTTTTTTTTTTTTTAAGATTTTTTATTTATTTATTTGAGACAGAGAGAATGAGATACAGAGAGCATGAGAGGGAGGAGGGTCAGAGGGAGAAGCAGACTCCCTGCCGAGCAGGGAACCCGATGCGGGACTCGATCCAGGGACTCCAGGATCATGACCTGAGCCGAAGGCAGTCGCTTAACCAACTGAGCCACCCAGGCGCCCAGTGTGAGTCTTTCTTAATACTGAAAATCTGGAAAGAATTACAAGGAAACATCATTCAAGTATAAGATGCCAAGTCATATCATGTCTATTTATATAAGACCATGAGAAAAGTAAAAAGCCATATTTACAAATTGCATATTTACACTTGTTCTTTCATGCTGAGTACTTCTGATATGAACAAATGTTACATTCAACACTTATTGTTTCCCATATCAAACTATGTTTCTGACCTTGTCCTTCAGTACATAATACCAGGACAAACAAAAATAATAAAAGTGAGTCTAAAAAAGTGGTAATTAGACAGTAATCCTATTTTAACATATTAAGTTAATGCTATTTAACTGCATGAAATATTTTGTTAAATAAATACTCTAAGTTAAGATAAATAACCCTAAAAAAAGGTTATAAAGACAAAGATCTATAGAGGGATGTCATATTATTTGGAAAATAGTTCAGAGCCTTTGAACAACTTTGTTCAATTCATAGTCATAATCAATAACATTTGTGGAATTTTAAATACTTTTGTGGGGGAAACTATTTAAAAAAAATTTTTTTAAAGATTTTATTTATTTGCGAGAGAGAGAATGAGAGACAGAGAGCATGAGAGGGAGGAGGGTCAGAGGGAGAAGCAGACTCCATGCTGAGTAGGGAGCCCGATGTGGGACTCGATCCCGTGACTCCAGGATCACAACCTGAGCCGAAGGCAGTCGCTTAACCAACTGAGCCACCCAGGCGCCCTGTGGGGGAAACTATTTTAGTAATGTGGTGCTATGTACATGGCAGAAAAGTAGGGAAGGTGAGGGGCAAAATGTATGAATGATTAAGACTATGAACTCTGGTGCTTACTTCCTCAGCAGATATACAAAAATTGTAATGATACAGAGATTAGCATGGACCCCACACAGGGATGTCACTGCGCATTTGTGAAGCATTCCATATCAAAAAAGAAAAAAAGTGGGCTCTAGAGCTTTTACACTTGAGTAGAACTCTAGGTGTATGATTCTGATCAATTTATATAACTTTTCTGCACCTCTGTATCTGTTTCTTCATTTGTGACATTGGGTCAACAATATTTCCTTTGTCACAGGACTTTTGAATATGAAATGAATTAATTTCTCTTAGGGCAGTACTCGCCCTTTAGTAAGTGCTAAATGTTGGCTTTATTATTAAATATATCTGCTACAGAATGATTGAAATTCATAAAACAAATGCAGAGATAGGTTCTAACAGGAAACACTTAAGCCAAAGACAATAAGGACAATACCTTTTTACAGGTAGCTGCCTATTCCCTCTTATGTAAGTCCAAACCTCCCTCTTAGTCCTTGACAGTGGGTTCTGTTTCATCCTGTTGAAAATTCTGTTAGCCTTACACTGGAATGAAGTATAAACACACCTACAGTGGCTTGTCTTTACTTCTTGTCCAGTGCTGCAGTACCTAACTTTGTAAGGACACTTGCTTATTTTATAAGCACATGGCAATGAACAAGTCCTGGTCTTAATGCTTTCTACAAAAGAAACAAATGCTCTGGAAAAAAAAAAAAAGCAATAAAAATTTCACGTGAATAAAAATATCATCAGAGAGCAAGAGGTTTTAGAGGAACATTCAACCTGCTCTGATAAACAAGAGTTGTCAAAGAAAACATGTAATTTAATAGAAATATGATAGCAAAGACCAGCTGGCAAATGATACTTAAGAGAGAAAATTTCTT
The DNA here is from genome assembly GCF_002201575.2 of Neomonachus schauinslandi. Taxonomy (NCBI): domain Eukaryota; kingdom Metazoa; phylum Chordata; class Mammalia; order Carnivora; family Phocidae; genus Neomonachus; species Neomonachus schauinslandi. Next base: position 179,428,465 of record NC_058404.1, read on the forward strand.
GACATTTAGGAAAGTGCAACTTTTGGAAGTCACTTTTCATGTAGTCACATATTCATTTTTAAGGTAATGACTAGTAAATTACAGTGACCCTTTATCTCATCAGACACTGTTCCTTTCCATAACTGATCACCTCTTCTTTCATATGTTTAGATCTGGATTCTATATATATGCAACTCCTGAATGTAAAACTCCAGAAAAGAATAGTCCAGGGATAGAAGTGGATTCTGGTGCAAACTTTTTTTTAAAGATTCGTTTATTGCAAATATACCATAGAAGGGCCAAAGGCATTATGGAAAGCATATGTTTTCTATAAGTTAGTTTCAGGAGCTGTGCAAGTCTGTTTATTTGACTATCTATAAGAGATATAATTGCTAAATCAGGTGTCCCAGGTCCTAAAGCATTTGAAATACAAAGAGGATAACTCTTTTCAAAAATAATGAAAAAAATAAACATTTTAATTTCATTTGTTTTTGTATGAAATATTAGAGTTAGGAATAGTAAAGAAGAGGAATGGTGGGACTTGTTGAAATTTTACTTGTAGGTATGGATAAATAAATAAAGAAGGTGTGTGACCGTATCTGCGTATGAAACATATTCATCTAAAATCACATAAGCTCTGCTGAAAAGTTTAAAACTCAATGTAACTTCCAATATAAATGATTTTTATTAAAATTTATTCCTGATTTCCTTTTTTCCCCCTCTAATTTAGGACATAGCACAAATTCCTACTGAAATGGGGTAAATCAGAAGTTTATTGTTCGGAGACATTCAGCTCTTGTTTTCTCTGCTGACACCACCAATATGAATAATGACAAGACCAGTGATGAGGTTGTTTTTGTGATGCAAATCTCTCCATGGGGAGAATACTATAGTCATCATGAGTTTATTTCACAATTCAGCTTCTTTCTCTAGAAAGCCACTATAATGAGATCGACTGTGCCCTTTCTCTAGACTGGAAAGTAAAATTCCAGTGGATCACAGCATGATTGATTTGGGTCCCTCAGCCATCCCGGTCATGAATGCCTAAGGACTGCAGATTCAAGCAGAGTTTGCATCTCTTATTGTGATGGTCAAAATGACCAAGACGACTCCACTGTGGTTTAGTTCATTTTAAAAATGTTGAAAATCTGTCAGTTTATGTTTTTGGAAGAAAATATAGGTCAAATTTCAATACAACTAGATTCACTTCATAATAATCTATTTATCTTTTTATATCAACACAATTATTTCATCTATTAAGTGAGTTATCACATAACCCCCTTCCCCACCTACTTACCTCCTCCTTAATCTTCCTTTTGGAGCTAATCTCTATGACATTATTTAATAATTATTGATAAACAATAGGTTTCTCAACTAGATTGTGATCTCTTTGGGGTCTGGGGTTTTAGGACTGGCAATATCTACAGAACTGGAAAAGTGTTTGGGATATAACACATATTCAATAAACCCACTCCCCACAACAAGTAATAATGTATCAAATGTATTACAATGCTAATTAAAAATAGCTTTTGCTTGTATTATACTACATTATAATGTACTATATGTGTTATATATATTATACCAGAAGAATTCAATCTTCTAGTCTTTGCCAATGTCTATATAGGCATGTGAAAAAGAGCTTAAAACAAATACCTGGACAGATAATTTCCCAGTGCAATTGATCACAGAAAATATTTTTATCAAGCAATTTATGGGACAATAATTCTGCAGAACATGCTTCAGGATATGCTCATCTGAACATTTATTAGTAATATTCATTTGGATCATGTTGCACATAACCATGAACTATATGATCAAATATTCATTTAACCTGTCAAATCATTAAGATGAATATACTTTCTTTCTTTTTTTCTTTCTTTGTTTCTTTCTTTGTTTCTTTCTTTGTTTCTTTCTTTGTTTCTTTCTTTCTTCTTTCTTTGTTTCTTTCTTTTTTTCTCTCTTTCTTTCTCTCTCTCTCTTTCTTTCTTTCTGAGAGAGAACAAGAGTGGGGAAAGGAGCAGATGGGGAGCACAAGGGAGGGGGAAAGAATCTCAAGCAGATTCTGCACTGAGCATGGAGCCCAATGTGGGGCTCCATCTCACAACCCTGAGATCATTACCTGAGCCAAAACCAAGAGTCAGACACTTAATCAACTGAGCCACCCAGGCACCTCAAGGGAAATATACTCTTATATGTGTTTCTCTATGTGTTACACACACTCACCCATAACCCCCACACATGCGTACAGAGATAGTAAAGGGCTTTACAGATATCGTTAATCATGGTTTACACATGGCAATTGTGTGTGAAATTTTGGAAATCATCTGATTACTGTGGTCATTGCTTAGAGACCTATGATATTTGATTATGAAACATGCTACAGAAATTATTTTAGATCCCAAATTTATCTATTGACTATGGCTTGTCTTTGTTTTTTTGCATTTTTGAATCCTACCTCTTTCTTTTCTATATTTGAAAAAAAATTTAAAAAAAGGTTATCGCCACTTTCATTTCTACTGATTAAGGGACATTCTTCTCAATTTGAACACCCCCCAACCTCTCTCTCTTCTGTATGCCTTGTTTCTTTACTTTGTTCTGCAACAATAAGTCCCCAGTAAACAGACTGTTCTCAGAAATAAGACTACATCACCAGGGTTACTAGTGGCTAAAAGAAAACAAATGAACATAAGCAAGTTTAAGCTCCATTAGAATCAAAGGGAAAAATCAATGAAATGGAAAGAGAACAAAGTTACAGAAGAATGAGGTTGTATCTTCCAACTGTACACAAAGTAGCATAAAAAGAAACAGAACACTAGATTATAAATTTGAGTTGATGTCAAGACATGAGAAGTAATGTGCAGAATGAAGGCAACTAACTGGATAATTGGAGCAAAACCAAACTATTTTGCCTCAAATAAATGGTCACTTCACTTGAAAGTAATTTTAGACTTGAATTATGCTGAATAGTCTGATAAAATTATTCATATATCTATTGTAGGAGTGGGAGGGGTACTTTATTTTCTCCAAGGGCCTGCCAGAATTGAAATGACAGATTTTTTTTTTCAAATTCAGGAAGTGACAGGTGGGAAAACTTATCTATTAATGACCATATGGTTGTCATTTTTGTTATTTCATCCTTGCCCTGACTATTTCTCACTTTTCTGTCAATGTGCATTCTAGTTCTGTTTATCCTCTGCCCTTCCTATATTAAGCAGTTGGGAAATCTGGAGATCTGGATATTCTCAACAGAGTTCTACAAAATAAGGTTCTTTTTTTGGGGGGGTATTTCATTTTGGGCTGTCCAACATATCTGGCCATCAATAATAATGAGAAATGACATATATTGATTTCCTGATCTGGACTAGATGCAATAAGCATAGCTCCAATCCACACAGAAACAATCAGGATAATAATTATTCTTTCAGTTTCACAAAGAAATGGAGGCTCCAATAACTTGCATAACTTACCTGAGGATACACAATTAGGCAGAGACCAAGTTGGAATTAATTTCTACTATGGTCTTACCCTAAAGCCCATGGTATTTCTATCTGATACTATTTTTATATTAGTTCTATGACATCATTTAAAAAAATCTTAGCTTGTTTTCCCATTAGAGAAGGTATAAAAAATTGAAACATTCATTTATTTTTTGGATCAGTGGCTTTTAAACATTTTTTTAAGTGCTTGCATTAAAAATAAAAGGAGCACATTCCTTAACACATTTTTTATTTTTCTCCAGCGGGAGCCATAGACATCATTTTAAAAGTAAATCAAATTGTTTCATTACCTCACCTACTCGGAAGCCTCTAATGACCTATCACCTGACTAATATCCAAAATCCAGGCCATGTCAGAACACTTCTCATGATCTGGCTCCTATCCTTCTGGCTTCCCCCTTCTATTTCACATCCCCCACCACCACTCCTATGTTCTAGCATTTTTTCTTTTCCTCAGATGTGCCATGACTTTTGATGTCCTAAAACCCCTTCTTATGGGTAACCTCTTTACCCCCTCTGGCCTCTGCTAAATAAAATAGTATTTTTTCAACATACCTCTACCATGTTCTATCCACTTTCTCTGCTTTATGAGCTTTCATTATACTTATCAAAATATAAAATTAAATTACCCCTCAATTGTTTGTTTCCCTTTTTATGAAACATTGACACAAAGCAGATCTTTTAAATGATGTCTTTGCCTATTTCTTTTATCGCTGGTTCCCAGAACCCAAAGTGTGCCTGCATATAGTAGTTGTCTAGTAGTTGTTTCTTGTATGGATAAACATAAAACTGTTCTTCTTGGGCGCCTGGGTGGCTTAGTTGGTTAAGCAACTGCCTTCGGCTCAGGTCATGATCCTGGAGTCCTGGGATCGAGTCCCGCATCGGGTTACCTGCTCAGCAGGGAGTCTGCTTCTCCCTCTCCAGCTCCCCCCTCTTGTGCTCTCTCTCTCTCTCTCAAATAAATAAATAAAATCTTTAAAAAAAAAAAAAAAAACTGTTCTTCTTGGGGCACCTGGATGGCTCAGTGAGTTAAGTGTCTGCCTTTGGCTCTGGCCATGGTCTCAGGGTCCTGGGATCAAGCCCCAGTGTCACGCTCCCTGCTCAGTGGGGAGCCTGCTTCTCCTTCTCCCTCTGCCTCTCTCCCTTTCTTATGGTCTTTCTCTCTCAAATGAATAAATAATATCTTTAAAAAAACCCTGTTCTTTCTTATTTTAAAGATTAACATAACAATGCTTATTTCTCCTATTTTAGATAAAAGTAATAGAAATTCTAATATTATTTTTATACTCCCCATTGAATTATCACACATACCCATGGGAGGAACACTTTATTTTGAAGAACATTAATTTGAATTTTTGAAATATTGTAAGCTAGTAATGATGTTAATATGACTTATCCATAGTCCTCTTTCTCTTTCAAATTGGAAACAATTGACATGTAAGCTTACGTCAGAAGATGAAAAATCAATTATCATTTTTTTCCCTAGCAAAGCTAGACAAGCCTCAAATCACCTGCTAAGATTGCACCCCAGAAATAGACAGACTTATCCAGTCTGGTCTGGACCACACAGGCTGCCCTATCAAGTAGATAATGTGTGTAAACTTTAGAACATGGAGAGGACAGAAGAATGGATGCTTATCCTGTACAGGAACGCTAATACCAAAGACAAAGTAAAAAAACAAAAAACCAAACAACAACAACAACAACAACAACAACAACAGCAACAAAACTTGAGCCAGGAATACCAAGAAATTACTCCAAGGCTCTGCAGTCAGGAAGACCACCTACTTTTTCCTACTAAGAAGTCAGTGAAGAGGTGGAAATAGTCTAATAGTTAATTGAGAGGGAACTCCTTCCACATGGAAACATAAGACCAAAGAACACAGTGGTTTGTGTTTCCTTCATTAGTTTAACTGAAGTATCAGGGTTTTGCTTAATGGCAGTTGGGGTTGCTGCTCTCTGAAGTCCTATTGGATTAGGGCCCCACTCTTATGACCTATTTAACTGTTATTACGACTTAATGGCATTCTTTCCAAATATAGCCACATTGGGGATTAGGGCCTCAACATATGAGTTGTTAGGGGAACACAATTCAGTTCATAACATAGTCCAAATATTAAGATACTTTATAAATAAAAAGACCAGAATTTTTACATCAAAATTACAACTATTAAAGGGAAAAATACTCTCCAATTTCATAAACTTCATTGTGACAGGAGAGATTGTGAAAGTCAAGAATCTTCCAGGAATTCCCACCTGAGTTGTATCTCGCTAGAAATAGTGTGGTTTTTCAGGATTTTAGAAATTGTATTAGTTCATCATTCATTATCAGGATGGTAAAAGCCAAAAACTTAATAGAAAATGTAGCATTACCCAAAACTAGCCCAAATCTACAAATTTTAAATTTAAGTAAAACATTAGCCTTTGAAGAAGTTATCAAAGATAATATGGTACTTAGTAGCCAGCACCTAGTGCTTCTAAGAAAAAAGTTCAGTAGAAACTGAGGAAGTAGAGTAGAGAAGTTGGAGAAATTCTTGGTTTAATCTTCTCCAGAATGCCATCTTATTGTCGAAAAAAGGAAAGAAAGAAAAAAGAAAGAAAGAAAGAAAGAAAAAGAAAGAAAGAAAAAAGGAGGGGAGGAAGAAAGAGAAAGGAAGAAAAAAGAAAGAAGAAAGAAAGAAAGAAGAAAGAAAGAAAGAAAGAAAGAAAGAAAGAAAGAAAGAAAGAAAGAAAGAAGAAAGAAGAAAAAAGAAAGAAGAAAGAAGAAAGAAAGAAAGAAAGAAAGAAGAAAGAAAGAAAAAGAAAAAGAAAGAAGAAAGAAAGAAAGAAGGAAAGAAAGAAAGAAAAAAATAAAATAAATAAATTTACCAAAAAAGTGGATAAATTATATCCAACATATATATCCAGCATGAGGCTGGGGAGAGGCAGGCAGAACATCACCTGTGGCAATGATCGCTCTCTACTGTATACTTCCTTCAATGTGGAATTTGGTCTAAAGCTTTTATAAGATCCAGGCAAAACACATGTGTTAAAAATGCTTCTTGGGTGGTGCTGTGTCCTTATGTTACAACACATCAAGCGGCATATGTCAGGTTATTCCACCACTAGTAATGTTAGGCTTTATCATTTAGTTAAAGTAATGAAGCCTAGTACCTACATTTAAAACATAAGCTTTCAGGTGCCTGGGTGGCTCAGCCATTAAGCGTCTGCCTTCAGCTCGGGTCATGATCCCAGGGTCCTGGGATCAAGCCCCGCATCGGTCTCCATGCTCCGCAGGGAGTCTCCTTCTCCCTCTCCTCCCTGCTCGTGCTGTCACTGTCTCTCTCATATAAATAAATAAAATGTCTTTAAATAAATAAATAAAAGGTAAGTTTTCCTTTACAATGAGGAATCAAATGTTAGTACCATTAGCATATCCCGCCCCCAGGCAAAAAAAAAAAAAATTACTAATTGTTAATTTGGTTACTAATTTGCTTTAATTACCTTTTTTTTTTTCACTTCTGTCACTAGTTATAGTGCCTTGGCATTTCTTATTCTGCTTATTTTTGCTTTATTTTTCCCCTTTTATTTTTAGTTTGATTACTGGTAGTATATTAGTAATGTATTATATATTAACTCTAAGCCAAAATGTGATGCCTTAAAACAGCAAACATTTATTTTTTCATAATATTTGTGTTCAGGAATCACCCAAGCATAGATACTTCTGGCACAAAGTGTCTCATGAGATTGCAAGGAGGGTATTGGCAAGGTTTGTGGTCTCATCTAAAAGCTGATCACACAAGGATCAGCTTCCAAGCTTATCGAATGGTTGGTGGCAGGATTCATTTCTTCCCTGGGAGCTGGCTGTTGGCTTCCCTCAGTTTGCTGTTATGTGGGCCTTTCCAAAGTGCAACTCACAGTATGGCAGCCGGCTTCCCTTAGAAGTGAGCCAAGAGATCATGAAAAAGTGTACCCCAAACTGATGTTGTAGTAATGCTCAAACCTAACCTTAGAAATGGCATTCTGTCACCCCAGCTACATTTGTTAGAAATAAATTATGAAATCTAGCTCACACTGAAGAAAAGCAAATGCAAGAGTATGAATACCAGGAGGTAGGGACCATTTGAGAAGCTCCTTACCATAAGTAAGGTTTGTTAGTTTAAAAAAATATGTATCTCTATATAAAGTTTAAATATATATATTTTTATTTAAATAATTTATTTATATATTTACATACTTATGTATATTATTTAAATATATTTTATTATATATATTTTTTTAACACTTGGACATCAATGTTTATTGCAGCTATATTCATAATCACCCCAAATTTCAACTGGTGAATGGATAAATGAACTCTGGCACACCCTTACATTCGAATACCATTCAGCTATAAAAAGGAACATGCTACTGATAGAGTAGTGATATGGACGAATCTCAAATGCATTATGCTAAATTGCAGAAACCACATTTAAAGGGCTGCATTCTGTATGATTGCATTTCTTTTTTTTTATTTTGTTATGTTATGTTAATCACCATACATTACATCATTAGTTTTTGATGTAGTGTTCCATGATTCATTGTTTGCGTATAACACCCAGTGCTCCATTCAATATGTGCCCTCTTTAATACCCATCACCAGGCTAACCCATCCCCCCACCCCCCTCCCCTCTAGAACCCTCAGTTTGTTTCTAAGAGTCCATAGTCTCTCATGGTTCGTCTCCCCCTCTGATACCCCCTCTTCATTTTTCCCTTCCTGCTATCTTCTTCTTTTTTTTTAACATATAATGTATTATTTGTTTCAGAGGTACAGGTCTGTGATTCAACCGTCTTGCACAATTCACAGCACTCACCATAGCACATACCCTCCTCAGTGTCTATCACCCCATCCCTCCCACCCCCCACCACTCCAACAACCCTCAGTTTATTTCCTGAGATTAAGAATTCCTCATATCTGTGAGATCATATGATACATGTCTTTCTCTGATTGAATTATTTCGCTTAGCATAATACCCTCTAGTTCCATCCATGTCGTTGTAAATGGAAAGATTTCATCTTTTTGATGGCTGCATAATATTCCATTGTTTATTATATATATTTTTAAGTATTGCTTATTTATTAGTCCTGACTATATTTGTTTTCTATTTATTTTTTTAAAAGATCTTATTTATTTATTTGAAAGCAAGAGAGAGCACAAGTAGGCAGAGTGCTAGACAGAGTGAGAGGGAGAAGCAGAATTCCCACTGAGCAGGGAGCCCAATGTGGGACTTGATCCAGGACCCTGGGATCATGACCTGAGCTGAAGGCAGACCACTTAACCAATTGAGCCACCCCGGCGCCCAATATTTTTGTTTTCTAACTCACAAATTTCTTCTACCTTTATTATTTGCTGCCTTCTCTTTTCTAACTTTTCAGTTGGATATTTAATTAACTTTCATATTTTATTTTTATGAATAGGAGTATTTAAAGATTTGAAGATTTCTTCTGCTTACTATGTTACTTTTTTCCACATATGATAAATCATATATTCTTATACATAGTATTTTCATTATCATCATTTTATGAAAGAATCTGAATCCAGCAAAACAGCTTTCTGCACAATCTCCCCTGCCTCTGCACTATTGTAACCTCAGAAAAGTGCGTATCTGATCTAGTATACTTATTTCATTATTTACATGTAAAGTGAAAGTTGTAGAATCCCTTATCCTTTTTAACTTGTATTTGGGAACTATGCGTAGAGTGGCCACATGTCCCATTCTGTCCTAGGCAGTGTTGGTTCATGATCACTGTCTCAGAGTAATTACTGATAGCATCTCCTTTGTTCTAATAAATGATTTGCTTTGTATGCTAAGTATACATCATACCAACAATGGTTTATTTGCTTCCTTACTCTGTGTGTGTGTGTTTGGTGAGAGAGAGAGAGATTTCAACTTACCCAGGTACCATTTTCTCATAGGAATATGAAACCCCAAAAATCTTTGTAATGATTCAAGATGAAAAAACAAACCTTTAAGGAATCAAATTCTGGATAACATTTGATAACTTTTTAAAGAGCATTAACTGAAATTAATTTAAACTGTGTCCTAGTTGAATATTCTTTATCACTAATGTGTTTTAATATAAATGACTCAGTATAAGAAGGTGATTAAGGTCATCAGCAGAGACTCTGAAAGCTCTGGTTTTGAAAATAACTGATTCTGCCATTATCCCTGTGCCCTTGACAAGTTACTTTGACTATGAGAATTAGTTTCCTATGACATGAAATTATAACAATCTCATAGGATTGCTGTGAAAATTAAATACCTCATAAATATCAGAAGACTAGGAATCTGTAGTTATCATTAGTTTTAATTATTAATAATGTTGAATCTAAATCCTTTTTTGGAACTCTTTGATTGGGGAATTTTAAAATTTGATAGCAAGTAAGTAATTGCAAAAGGTTTTTCATCTGTTTTAATGGTTATCAAGAAACCATTTTTTTTTTTCTGTATGTGTTCTCAATCAAAGACAAGTCTTTATTTTCTAATACTTCCTTATTTGTTCTTTTTTGCAATCCTGTACATGAGAGAAGTAAAGGAACCACAGTTGTAGAGTGTATTTCTGAAACAATAAACAAGATGATTTTTAAAACATGAATGTATGTGTAGTTTTTCAACCAAAACAATTTTTAATTGATTCTTTGCTTCATATTTACATAAAGGTTACTACAGACAAATAAAAGCCCTCATTAGAATGCCTTGGTCACACTTTTTATCTCTGAGGCCACAACAAGTGTTATTCTCCAGCTGAATTTTAACATGAATAATTTAATGCCACTTAATAACAAAATAAGAAAATGTAGAGACCACTAAATAGTACTAATTTAACTCACTGTACCAACAGCAACAATGAAGATTTGTTTACATAGATACATTAAAACGTGCTCTCCAGAAAAATCACTAAAGAAGAGAGACTTACGCAATAAAATTTCTGGAAGGAGCACTTGGATGGCTCAGTTGGTTAAGTATCCGACTTAACTTTGACCTCAGCTCAGGTCTTGATTTCAGGGTTGTGAGTTCAAGCCTTGCACTGAGTTCCATGCTGGGTGTGGCTCTTACTTAAAAAAAAAAAAAATCTGGTAAAATGGTTGATGAAAAAATAAGGCAAAGAATATTCTTCAAACTATAATAACAAAATATGATTTTGATGAAGTTCAATGTAAATCTAAAGAAAATATACTAAAATATAAATATCTCACTTTCTAAGGATAACACTGTAAGAGAAATTTTAAAATACACAGAGAGAAGCTACTACCATATGAAAAATGTAAATGTTTATACATAAGAAGGCATGATAAAAGAGATTGCTGACAAGAAAGGGGATACATGATGCACTTATTAAAGACAATGGATCAATATATTAATATAGTAAAACTTAAAAAATTAATTAAACAAGTAATGGCCCAGTAAGGAAAAATGCAAAGGTTTTGAATAGAGTTTTCACAAAAATAAAAGCAAGCAAGAAAGAAATTATAGTAAATAAAATTAAATATATATAAACATTTAAATGTTAATAATAAAAATCTATAAATAGAAACATACTATTTTCCAAGGGTGACATTTTTAATATTTAGAATTAAATAGCAATATTAATAATATTTGTCTTTTTAGGATGCAGAGAAAGTGAACCTACTTACATCCTGGTGAGAGTAAAAACAGCTACAGCTGGTATAAAAACTACAAATCTGTCAAAAATGTAAATTATTACTATTCTTGATCTCATAATTCAATTTCAGGATTTCATCTTAAAGCTATAACCGGAAATTATAATTGATATATGTGTAAATAGAAATGTTGATCACAAGGTTATATAATAATAAAATGTTGAGAACCCAAATTACCAATAGCAAGAGGATTATAAAGTATTATTTTAATACTTGCAATGAAAAAAAATACAATTGTGTAGTCATGAAAAATATACTGTTGTGGTAGAAGTGTTCACAATATGATTGTAAATGAAATAGCTGTGTGTACTGTGTGGTCTGAATTTTTAACAAAGTATGTGCAAACATTCACATGCATTTACACTTACACACACACAAAATGTTAAGGGAAATTAGTCAGTCACAAAAGGGCAAATATTTCATGATTCCATTTACATAGAACGTATCTAAAATAGTCAAATACATAGAATCAAAGAGTGCCGGAGGATGGTACGTAGGGAATGGGGGGGATGAGGAGTTATTATGGACATATTATGGACATATTAATCATTATTTGTTCTTTTAAGGATTTCAACTGATTGGATAAGGCTCACTCACATTTATGGAGGGTAATTTGCTTTACTCAAAGTCCACCAATTTAAATGTTAATCTCATCCAAAAAACAGATTCACAGAATCATCTAGAATAATCTTTGACTTAATATCTGGGCATTCTGGCACAGCCAAGTCAATAAATAAAATTAACCATAACAAGGATCATTAAAAATTAAAGAAAAACTTACAGTCCGAATGGATAGGAAGTTGGTACAGAAATTCTGATTAGAATCCAAGCTAGATAACCCTCATCTGCTAGGATAGTGAAATATCTTGCTTCTTCTCCTAAACATGACATAGATAATATATTTTTTTGAAAGAAGGAAAATAGATGATTCCTTACTTAGTGAGTTCTGAACTATCTACCTAAATTGACAAAATGTCCATCTACCCAAGCAAGTGCAGGGTGACAGAAGGCCACCCACAATATTTAGCAAGTGGCACAAGAGCACATGGAGGTTAGAACTTACATACAGCTGAATTGCTGAGTATGGAATTACCATGTTAAATGTTAAATGCCACCTAGTTTAATTTAGAATAAGAGATTGATAGGAAAGTCAAGTAGAACTCGACATTACCTTGCCAATTATTTCATCCAATTATTTTAATTCTTGATATGAGGAACTACAGTTACCATTTTATCCTACAGAATGAGTACCTGATTGATTCACACCAATCATTATAATATGTTTAGTTAGATATGTCTATAAGACAAAGGGATGTAAAAATCACAGGTCAGCACTTGAGTCATAAAGATGCTGGTGCTATTTAAAATGTTGAGCGTATTGGGGCGCCTGGGTGGCTCAGTCATTAAGCGTCTGCCTTCGGCTCAGATCATGATCCCAGGGTCCTGAGATCGAGCCCCACATCAAGCTCTCTGCTCAGGGGGAAGCCTGCTTCTCCCTCTCTCACTCCCCTGGCTCATGTTCCTGCTCTCGCTGTGTCTCTCTCTGTCAAGTAAATAAATAAAATCTTTAAAAAATATGAAATAAAAAAATAAAATGTTGAGCATATAATATTACCTAAAATAGAATATACAAAGTCAAGAAAATTAAGCTAAGAATAAATATACAGGAAAATCAATATTTAAGTCACTGATGAAAACTATAAATCAGGAAAGAAATCTGATGAAAAAAACAGAGTTTGTGTTCTTTATTGCAGAAGAGTTTTTAAAAGTAATTAGACACAAATACAGAGCGGGAAAAATGTTAGGGTAATTTCAATCAGAAAGGAAATGGTTTTTAAAAAGAAGCAAAAGACAAGGACACGGTTAAGCATCTGCCTTCTGCTCAGGTCATGATCCTGGGGTCCTGGGATCGAGTCCTGCATCGGGATCCTTGCCCAGAGGGGAGCCTGTTTCTCCCTCTGTCTGCTGTTCCTCCTGCTTGTGTTCTCTCTCTCTCTTTCTGTGTCAAATAAATAGATAAAATCTTTAAAAAAAGCAAGAGGTAAGTGAGCATTGAAATATTCTCGATATTGTGTTAAAATCAATTGAATGTATCAAGAAAGATAATTTAGGAAAGGAATAAAAGTGGTATAAGGAGGAGACTGCAAGTTTTTTATTTTTGTTTCATAGCAAAAATGAAGTAAATCAACAATATAATTTTAGCAGAATTCACAATGAATTGACAGCCAAAATTCTCAACTGCCTCATTTAGGGAACTTCTTCCTAATTTTGCAGATGTTATAGCAGGAATATGCTACTTGCAAATGAATAAAACATTAATTCCTAGAGGACTATCACCTTATGGAATCACCTGGTGTTCAGTTTGAAGTATTAATTAAATGAGATCATGAGGATTGGGACTTAGGTGGTTTTGTGAAGAGCTTGTAAGATTGAGGATCCTCAGATTGTGCTGATTCATTATATTATCTCTGACATGTTCATAGTCACAGTAAAGAAAATAAATATCTATAAGTCTGAATTTCCTCACCTACTCCTCCTAATTTCATTGTTCCATAGAAGAAACCCTAAAACTGGGGGATGGGAAAGGTATATACTGATAAATTTTTATTGGTTTTTGTTGCAAGCCATTTTAACAGCCTTGACTTGATCATTTTCCTAAGCTATTAGGCCAACAGGCAGCCCATACTTCGGTAAAAGCTAAGCCAAAAGAGGAGGGAAAAGGAGAAGGCATTCACAAAAAAGCACAAAAGGAATCACTGAGGGAGAAACAGGAGAGTAGCCTCATGGAAGAAAAAGTTGAATGAGGCTCATGGAGACAATGGCTAACAGATTCAAATGCAACAGAGACAAAAAATCAAAATGTACTTTGGAAAATGTGCATTTGCTTATCATGCACATAAAATTTCAGCTAAGCAAGATGAGTAAGTTCTAGAAATCTGCTGTACAACATTTTTCCTATAGTTAACAATACCATATTGTATACTTAACAGTTTTTAAGAGGGTAGATCTCATGTTAAGTGTTCTTATCATAATAAACTAAAATTTAAAAAAAGATAATAAATTATGTCATTACTAGATAGCTTCTGACATTTGAAATAGGGTTGTACTCCTAAGTTCTTTCAACTTTAATTTGTTTTTTAATTAAACGTCAAGATGGTCAGCCATTATGGTAGGTAGAATTCTATAATGACCCTCAAGGACCACTGGACAATCCTTTCCCTTTTGAGTGTGATTATGAACTATGTATGTGATAGTATAGTCCTATGGTTTGATTATGATATATAACACAGGTAACTCTAAGAAAGAGAAATTCTTCTGAGTGGATATGGCTAAATCAGGTGTGTCCTTAAAAGGTAGTATGCTCTCTCTCTCTCTTTTTTTTTTTTTTTACTTAGCAAAGAATATGAAACATGGGAAACTTGAGGGAGAATCTTCTATGCTAGTTTTGAAGATGGAAGGGTTCAAGTGGCAAGGAATGTGGGCAACCCCAAGGAGTTCAGAGCACCCACTGACTGACAACCAGAAAGAAAAAGGAATCTAGTCTTAACAACTGCAAGGAACTGAATCTTGCCAAAACAGTATGACCTTGGAAATAGACCCTGGGTTTCAGAAAATAATTCAGCCTTTCTGTGACACGTTGATTCTAGCCTTGCAACACCCTGAGCAGAGAACTGAGCCATGCCATGCCTGGATATACAGTATTGTGAAATAGTAGGTAAGTGTGTGTTAAGCATCTAAGTTGTAGTAATTTGTTACAGAGCATTATGAAATTAGTGCAACTACAACTATAGAATTTTCCCCATAATGTAGGTTGTGACTACATTACTTTATGCTATAAGTGTTATACAGAAAGTTGAAAAGATTTAAAAAATATAGAGGAGTATTATGAAAGATGAAAGAAGATCAGAAGTGAACAGATGAACAGAAATAGAGGAAATAAAACACCAGAGTTCATCTGGACTTGAGGGCAAATGGCACTCAGAATATCTTATAACTGATGAATCTTAAGTGGCACTTGTACTACTAAAAATTTGGAGCTGTTGAATGTGATATGCTTGAGGAAAATCTTTCTCTCTATGAACCTGGATGAGGTCCTTCCAAGTAATCTGGATAGTTCAGCATGATTACAGAGTTGTTTAGTGTTTCTGAGTCACCTTCTACACCCATATGAGTCAGCCACCAGACATAATAGTGTCCATCATGCCAACTACTTCCTAATCGGATCAATTAGAAACACTGACTGAGCTCTGAGCAACCTGAACAAGATGTAATTGTATCATAGCTAACATGACCAATTGCCAGAATAATACATGGTGAGCAGATAGATAAGGGATGTTACTTTAGAGATGAGTAGATCTGGAAAATGCCACAGGAGCATTAAGGACCTCTTTGCTAAACATTCATGGAGTGGTGCAGACCCACCCAAATGCTATATACAAAGAAACCATCTTTGAAAGAAGCAGGGTATGAAGAGAAATATAAAAGATTGAGTATTGCTACCTAGAGAGACTGAATATTACTTAAAGGGACTATTATATTTTTCAGCCTAATGTTAATGGATGAGACTGTCATAGTATTCTCTCTATCTCTAAAAGGTTAGGACATCTATAATAATTATAGATAAAAATAAAGAAGCACTATTGTTACTGCATACCCAAGTCATAGTTGAATAAATGTGTTCTATACAATATAAGTATTGCACACACCCACACAGACATACACCTCTACCTCAAAATAAAAAAAAAATTATCTGTATTCAAATTTAAGTAATCAATTTATGTTTTCACATAAAAGAGAATAGTGACAGAGTAGTGAGCTAGTTTATGTTCTAATAGGTCTTTAACTTTGAGTAACATATTTCATTGATTCTGCCAATTTATAGTGCAGTAAAAATGTAAACAAAAATGTAAATGTTATAATGCATTTAGAAAACACTGATTTGAGCAAGCATCTACCTTAAAATTGTTATTGCATTGCATGGTTATATGGAATTGATACATTTTCTATGTGTTATAGAGAAGGTTCAGAAATCAAGCATATTTAGTTGCAGTCAGTTTTCAAGATTTTTTTTTTTCCCTTAACAGAAGTAAGAGATATCTAGTTTCTAATTCTGGTAGCATCTAGAGTCAGTGTGGAGTTCTGCAGCTCATTAGAGTGCTATACCAGTTTGGGAGATTTTCTTCCTTGTTTCTTGATGCTAAGACCAAGTTTTCGAATCTCTTGCCTTGTCAGTATTGGGCATGATACCTACTTCCAAATTTGGGTTTTGGAAAACAACCAGGGTGACATTTGATTTCATTAGCAATAGAACATCTCACAAATTATCATTGAATAAGATGCCATTCCATCTATTTTGTTAACCTGAAACAAAAACTCATTTTTTTCTTGCCTTTTTTTTTTTTTTTTTTTGTATCTGTATGTGAATGCTGGGGAATTCAAGAAATGTAGAAGACAGAAAATCATATTTATTTTCAACTTTAATAATTCTTTATACAAAACAAGGTTTAAATTTGAATGTAAGGTAGATAGAACATAAAATCAGAACCTAATTTTTTTTAGATCAATTCAACTTGAACTTTTGTGACAAATAAAGGTGTTGATACATATTAAGTAACTATTTACTACTGCATTTTTCAAATCTTAGTCCCATGGGCAATTTCTTTCAATCCTTGGAGAATAGAATTTAAGAAAGTGTTATTTTATTTATACTTCGAGAATTGACTCAGTGATTCAGTCAGGAAGATCTTCCTATTGAGATATATGTTTTAGCGATCTATTTCTTTAAAAAAAATATTTTCCATCTAAGGTTTTCTATTGTTGTTTCTCTCATATCCATCTAGGGATGTTCCAAAATCCAACGATTTATACTGATAGAAGGTTTTTTTTTTCTTAAGATTTATTTATTTTAGAGAAAGAGAGAGAGAGAGTGAGTTTGTGAGTGGGGGGGGGGCAGAGGGAGAGAGAGAGAGAGAAAATCTCAGACTTCTCCCTGAGTAGGGTGCTGGATGCAGGGTTCGATCCCAAGACCATGAGATCATGACCTGAGCCAAAACCAAGAGTTAGACACTCAATTGACTGAGCCATCAGGCACCCCCAGATAGGTTTTTTTAATTCGCAACTTATGTTGTAGAACAAGATCAGCTTCTCCTTACTTCAATATCAATTGGCTTCATCATTCAGTTGCAATGAAGTTTCATACCTGAATTGACAAGTGGTTATTTTGTACATTCAGAATCCATCTGAGCCATAGAAACCCATTCTAAAAATATAAATATTTATTTAAAAAATAATAGGAGACAACAAGTGATTTTCCTACTACACAGATGTCTTAGTCCATGAAGACACCCAGTGTATTGGCCAAGTGCATATTCTTTCACATTACGATCCACAATGAAAACAATCTATGAGCATTCTTTCAGAGGTTGATTAGATAATTGTGGTATAGATGTGGGTGTTAGGGGTCAGACTTACATGCAAAATAATATCAATAAAATTCATCTACATATCCATGTCAAATGAAGGCAAGAGAATAAATAAGATACTAAGCAAAAGATGAAACAGAGCTTAAAGAAAGACGTAAAATATAACCATCAAGAGTGAAGAAGGTGGCTTTTTCTAGGTTCTCTCCTCTCCCTTACCACTTTTATCAGATTAAATAATCATTTTTTATTCATTTTATCCCTTAAACATTCTCAAATCAGCCTCCATTTTCCCGGTATATTGTTTGCCGTTTTGAAGCTACCTTCAGCTTGCCGATTTCTGCCATGAGGAAGACAAAGGAACCAAATTTACCCATCCCGCTGAAATAATTTAAAAAACAGATGAAATATATGAAATAAATATTTTCAGATTTTAGAAAATAGGCAATACAGGAACTAATAACTGAGGGAAAAGAAAAAAAAAGTTGAATTGTATGATTGCTTCAGCTTACCAACTAAAGGGAGCTTCTAGGCAAAAGCGTGAGGATTTGAGACTCAAATAGAGACTGGCAGAGTTCAGAGTTCAGGGAAAGAAAGGTGACTAGAATTCACAGGCAGACACCGGATAGGTCACACACACACACACGCGCACACACACACACACACAGAAAGGCAGACACCGAACAGGTCACATACAAACACACACACACACACACACACACAGAAAGCAGTGAAGACATAGGCAGTGTTTCCCTCAAGTATTACCACTGACTGCTTATCAGCACATGCTTTAGAGAAAACTAAATTCAGGAAAAGATCACCAGAAATGATCAAGGAGAATAATACCTGGAAATTTTGCATGCCAAGGATTGTTTGCCAGCCAGAATGAAGAGACTTCATAACACACAGGTTTCAACTGGGGTCCATAAAGAAATATTGTCTCTTTTGTGAGGCCACGTTAGTGCTAGATGAAACTCCTCCTGGACTCCCCTAAGAAAGCTTAAAAATAAGCCTTGAGAAACAAACTGAGGTTCTAGAGGGGAGGGGGGTGGGGGATGGGTTAGCCTGGTGATGGGTGTTAAAGAGGGCACGTACTGAATGGAGCACTGGGTGTTATACGCAAACAATGAATCATGGAACACTACATCGAAAACTAATGATGTAATGTACGGTGATTAACATAACATAATAAAAATAAATAAATAAAAAAAATAAGCCTTGAAAGGTTAAAAATTGGTTTCAATTAACTAAGCTACATGCCATAGCAAAATCCAGAAATATTTATAGAAGTACAAAAATTCCAGCAACCAATCATGTAAAATTCACAATGTTTAGGCTTTATGAGAAAAATAATGCCAGGCATGCAAAGAAAAAAAAATATAATACATCATAAGGAGAAAAATCCATCAATTGAAATAGATCCCAAAAAAGGTACAGGTAGAATTGGTAGAAAAGAACAAGAAATCATACATGCCAAATGGAAAATATGCTCCTTATTTTTAAAACAGTAGTGTTGGGGCGCCTGGGTGGCTCAGTCGTTAGGCGTCTGCCTTCGGCTGGGGTCATGATTCCAGGTCCTGGGATCGAGCCCCACATCGGGCGCCCTGCTCCGCGGGAAGCCTGCTTCTCCCTCTCCCACTCCCTCTCTTGCTGTGTCTCTCTCTGTCAAATAAATAAATAAATAAATAAATAAATAAATAAATAAATAAAATAAAACAATAGTGTTTAAAGATGATACAGAGAGAAATAAAAGCTTTAAAGAGACCCAAAGTGAACTTCTAAAGATGAAAATATGACCTCTCAAATGAAAAATACACTGGATTGAATTAAGAAAAATTAAGACACTGAAGAAGAAAATATTACTTAATTTAAATATATCATAAGAAAAAAAACTGTAGTAAATGAAATATGGATTTTAAAAGTCTAGAAAAATAGGGGCACCTGGGTGGCTCAGTCGTTAAGTGTCTGCCTTCGGCTCGGGTCATGATCCCAGGGTCCTGGGATCGAGCCCCATATCGGGCTCCCTGCTCCGCGGGAAGCCTGCTTCTCCCTCTCCCTCTCCCCTTGCTTGTGTTCCCTCTCTCGCTGTGTCTGTCTCTCTGTCGAATAAATAAATAAGATCTTTAAAAATAATAATAATAATAAAAATAAAAGTCTGGAAAAAATAAACAGAGCACCAAAGTTATGAGATATCAAGTGGCCTGATAAAGATGTAACTCAGATATCAAAAAGAGAGGTAGGAGTGGCAGATAAAATATTTGAAGAAATAATGGCCCAAGTTTTCCGAATCTGATAAAAATTATAAACGCAAAGTTTCCAGAAGCTTAATGAACCCCAAGCATAACAAAGAAGAAAATTGCACCAAGGGACATCATAATCATATTGCTTAGAATCAGTGATATAAGGAAAATCTTTCAAGCTGTGAAGGGAAAACGCATATTATATACATAGACATGAAAAATCAGGATGAGAGAAGAATTACTGTAAACAACAATTCAAGCCAGAAGAAAGAGAACAGCATCTTAAAAGTACTGAAAAGAACAATTGTCAACCTATAACATTTTATTTCAGCAAAATTCATTTCAAAAATGAAGCCAGAATAAAAACCTGAGACATGAAATACAAAAGGATATATCATTATCATCAGGACCACAAAAAATGTTACAGAAAGCCCTTCAGGCAGAGATTGAAATAAGGAGAGACCAAAAGGTGGAACTACCAGAAAGAAAAAGAGAGAGAGAGAGAGAGAATGGTTAATATGCATATAAATTTAAAAATTTTGTTTTAAAATCACCTTGAAGGATAATTGTTTAAAGTTATTAAAATGAATAACAATATGTGTAGGATTTATAAGATATATGGAAGTAAAATATAAGAAAGCAATATCACAACAGTCAGGATGGGGGAAATAGAAGTGTACTCATTCAAGATTTTTCAAATACATAAAGTGATATAATACTACTTGAAGGGAAACTATGATACTTGAAAGATATATACTCTAAATTCTAAGACAATCATTGTAATCAAAAAACAGAGTTATAGAAAATAAGCCAAAAATGAGATCAAGTGGAATCATTAAAATGTACTTAATCCAAAAGAAGAGAAAGAGAAAAAGTGGGAATAAAGAACAGATGGAATAAAATTTTAGAAATAGTAGATTTAAACTGTTTGCATCAAATATAAATAATCTAAACACCCCCAATTAAAAGTCAGAAAATGTCAGAATGCACAAAAAGACCCACGTATATGCTGTCTACAAGAAATCCATTTTAAATATAAGACACAGATGAGTTAAAAGTAAAAGTTGGAAAAAGTTATTTTATACAAACACCAATCATAAGAAAGCTGGAGTAGCTAAATTAACGCCAAGTTTTCTCCTTTTTTTTTTCTTCTTTGCTAAAACATCTTAATTAATCTCAATCCTTCCTGTTCTTTTACACCTATTTTTTTTTTTCTATTTTTAGGATCCATTTTGATCATCTGTGGGATTGCCAAGTAAATTCCTACGAACACAGGAAACATGTACGAAAATCTGAATTTGCTGACCTGTCTTCTGACCCACTTACACAGCACTAATATAATGAACATACTCCTTGCTCTTGCGTCTACAGTTCCAGCACCTGCTAATCCTATTGTTTTGCCCACCATTCTAGTAACATGGCACACCCAGCCCTTCTTGAATTTGCATGTCTGTATCGTCTCAAATCTCTTTTGTTTTATTCTTCACAGCTTTGCTTTCATAGATACTATCCCTTTCCAGTTAAGTTTTTTAGTTTGCATTAGTTCACGTTGAATAAGTATTTACTGAATAACATAAATACTCTCTGATATATATAAGTTTCAACTTAAAGTTAGTAATTCTCTGCAGTAGAAGACAATGACAAGATTCTAGGAAATTTATATTTATAGAATGAAATTTCATTCCCAGCTAATGTAATCAGAAAAGCCTGATTATCAGTTGCAAATTTTGAGCTGGACCAAAGAATATGAACAGAATGTCAACAGATGAAGACAGAGGAAGAATATTCCAGGAGGAATGGTCAAGCAGGCAAAATTTCTGTCTTAGTTTCTTTTTTTTTCTTATTTATTTTTTCCATTGTGTGGAAATATATATAGGTAATTTGACTGAGAAAGAGTCTGTGTCAAGAAGATATAGGAACAGATTTTGGGTATAAATTGAGAAAGGATAAGACTTTAAAGCCAAATATAGAATTGCAGATGGTATTAAAAAATTGGAAAGCATAGGTTTATTTAGACAAGGAAGTTATAAAATCACAGAATTGTTTTCACAAGATTAATCAGGAAGTCATAAGATAGATGAATTTTTTGCAATTTTATCATTATGCATTTATTTGGCTTCTACAACCCTTCTTCAGGTTTTTAAAATGGAATATGTTGTTGAGATAGACTACATGCTTTTTCAAATTTCTTTCTTTTTTTAATTATGAAATTCTAAAAAAAAAGTTAAAAATTGAAAAAAAAAAGGAAATCTTGCCATGGAATATTTTGAAATAGACTTTATTTTTAGAATGTTTTCAGATTCATAGAAAAAAAGGTGTTTCCATATACCCCATACCCAGTTTCCACTATTAACATATTAACATTAGTATAGCTCATTTGTTCCAATTAATGAGCCAGTATTGATACATGATTATTAACTAAAATGCATAGTTTATTGAGATTTCTTTAATTTCTAATGTCCTTTTCTACTCCCCAGAAACCCTTTTTTCACCATCCACATTATATTTTGTTGTCATGTCCTCTTAAGCTGCTTTTGGCTATTTTTGGTGACCTTGTAATTTTACAGGTCCTGACTAGATATTTGTACAATGCCCCTTTATTGGAATTTGTCTGATATTTTTCTCATGTTTAGACATAGGATTATGGGTTGTGGGAAGAAAGACTAGAAAGGCAACATGTCATTTTTAGTACATTATTTCAAGAGTTTATGGCATGTACATGATTTATCACTTTTGATGTTGGCCTTGTTCACCTGACTGAGATAGTTTGCCAGAAGTTTCCACTGTCAAATTCCTCTCCCCCTGCTCTTCCCATACTACACTTTTTGGAAAGCAGTCCTCACTAGGTATTGTCAACACTAAGAAAATAGGAAATTACACCGCCTCTCCATAAGAACAGAGTATCTACAATAATTATTTGGAATTCTTCTTTATGGGAGGTTATCTATTTCCCTTTTTATTTATTTATTCAGTCACTTTATATTTTATTTTATTTTTTTAAAGATTTTATTTATTTGAAAGCGAAAAAGATAGTGAGAGAGAGCACGGGTGGGGAGGAGAGGGAGAAACAGGCTCCCTGCAAGCAGGGAACCCGACACAAGGCTTGATCCCAGAACCCCGGGATCATGACCTAAGCCAAAGGCAGACGCTTAACCGATTAAGCCACCCAGGCGCTCCTTCAATCATTTTTTAAATCAGCATGGATTCATTTTTTTTTTTAAAGATTTTATTTATTTATTTGAGAGAGAATGAGAGAGAGCACATGAGAGGGGAGAGGGTCAGAGGGAGAAGCAGATTCCCCGCCGAGCAGGGAGCCCGATGGGGGACTCGATCCAGGGACTCCAGGATCATGACCGGAGCCGAAGGCAGTCGCTTAACCAACTGAGCCACCCAGGCGCCCTGGATTCATTTTTATACTTTGGAGTATAATCCATTACTACTTTATTTTGTTGCTTAAATTGTTCCAGCTTTGTGCATTGTGAGGTCTTTCAGCTGGTTCTTAGTTCTTTTGACATTTCTCATCAGCAAAATTTGTTTTGAGCACTTTACTTCCTGGCACTACAAAATACTCCAGATTTATTTTGTATGTTTCCTAAATCAGTCCTAGAGTCAGTCATTTATCTGCCCTGGATTTTTTTTCTAGAGAACAGTATTAGAAAGTAAAATTGGATGATAAGGATATTCGTTCTACCGGGATTTTGTTGCATCAAGCTGTCTTTGCTGACAGAGTAAAGGAATATACATGTGAATACTAATGTATATATATATATGCATATCTATACATATTTCTATATGCAATTATTTATATATAATGCTATATAGGACACATTAAATAGTTCAAAGAACGATATATATTTTTTTCTTTCTCTGG
This sequence comes from Neomonachus schauinslandi, assembly GCF_002201575.2. Classification (NCBI taxonomy): domain Eukaryota; kingdom Metazoa; phylum Chordata; class Mammalia; order Carnivora; family Phocidae; genus Neomonachus; species Neomonachus schauinslandi. The sequence continues at coordinate 179,452,151 of NC_058404.1, forward strand.
AAATATTTGGATGCACTTGGAAATATCTATTTTTACAACTAATTTTTTTTTTAAGATTTTATTTATTTTTTAGAAAGCGAGCGAGAGAGAAACAGCATGAGAGGGGAGAGGGTCAGAGGGAGAAGCAGGCTCCCCGCTGAGCCAGGAGCCCGATGCGGGATCGATCCCAGGAGCCTGGGATCATGACCCGAGCCAAAGGCAGACGCTTAACCATCTGAGCCACCCAGGCGCCCTTTACAACTAATTTTAATAATCACCTCATCTCTTGTATGGTGGGAAACTTTTAAATCATTTATCCAAATCCTTCAATAATTACAAGATTATTTAGGTTTTCTCTCTCTTCTTTAATCAGTTTTGGCAAGTTATATTTTCCATGTTACCACTTTGTATAAAGATTTTAAGTTCATCAGCATAAATATTACTTTAGTACCCTTTTGCATTTCTAAATGTGTATGCATTTGCAATTATTGTCTCAATTTCAATTCCTAATATTGTTTATAAGTGGCATGCTCACTATTTTTTCTATATCAATTTTGCCAGAGTATTACACTTAGTTTAGTGCTTTCAAAAAAGAAAACAAAAGGGGCGCCTGGGTGGCTCGGATGGTTAAGCGTCTGCCTTCCGCTCGGGTCATGATCCCGGGGTCCTGAAATCGAGCCCCACATCGGGCTCCTGGCTCACTGGGGAGTCGGCTTCTCCCTCTGCCTCTGCTTCTCCCACTGCTCATGCTCTCTCTCTCTCTATATATATATCTGTGTCTCAAATGAATAAATAAAAGCTTAAGAAAAAAAATAAACCTAACTAAAGACTTCACTGATTTTTTCATACTTTATCTAATTTTTAAACTGTTTAATACTCCATATTTTATCTTTTTATTGGCCGAATTAAATCTTTGTGTTCAGAAAATATAGACTAAATTAGAATTTATTCTTGATAAATTCTTGATAATGTTTTTGTCCCAATTTATCTCTTTTTATAAGTATTAATTACAATTGTGCTTGAAAATAACATATTCTGGTTAATGTCTTAGATATATTCATTATATGCAATTCATTAATTGTGTTGTAGAACTAATGTAAATCCTTATGACTTTATGAATGTTTTACTCATCAAACAGTAGGTATAATTGTCAATATCTTTCTTTTTTTTTAAGATTTTTTATTTATTTATTTGACAGAGAGAGAGACACGGCGAGAGAGGGAACACAAGCAGGGGGAGTGGGAGAGGGAGAAGCAGGCTTCCCACGGAGCAGGGAGCCTGATGCAGGGCTCGGTCCCAGGACCCTGGGATCATGACCTGAGCTGAAGGCAGACGCTTAATGACTGAGCCAGCCAGGCGCCCCATCAATATCTTTTTACATGAAAGCATGTTTATTATTTATATTTCTGAAAATTTTGGGCTTATATTGAGAACATGCATATTTACGTGTATATTTTCTTTTTGATTTGACAATTTTATGATCATGGGATTACTCCTGAACTTTATTTTTTTTTAAGATTTTATTTATTTATTTGAGAGAGTGAGCAAGAGAGAGAGAGCACAAGCAGGTGGAAGGGCAGAGGGAGAGGGAGAAGCAGAATCCCCATTGAGCAGGGAGCCCCAGTGGGGCTGGATCCCAGGACCCTGAGATCAGGACCTGAGCCGAAGGCAGATGCTTAACAGACTAAGCCACCCAGGCACCCCACTCCTGAACTTTATTGATGCTCTTTTTTTAACTTAAAGTATTCCTTGTGTGATTTTTATGTAGACCAGACTTCTTTTGTTAGTGTTAACCTGGCATATATTTCCCTTTTTTTTCTTTCTTTCCATTCTCCTTTGTTTTTATGTCTGTCTTAAAATAGCATATTTGTGGAAGATGGCGGAGGAGTAGGAGACCTGGATTTCGTCTGGTCTCAGGAATTCAGCTGGATGGGGATCAAACCATTCTGAACACCTACAAACTCAACAGGAGATCGAAGAAAAGAAGAGCAACAACTCTCTCATCAGAAAAGCGACCACTTTCTGGAAGGTAGGACGTGCGGAGAAGTGAATCTGAGGCGATATTCGGAGGGATACACGGCGGGGGAGGGGCCTCCGGCGGCCGCTTCTGGCAAGTGATAGAGCCGCGGAGCACAAAATCGGAACTTTTAAAAGTCTGCTCCGCCGAGGGACGTCACTCTGGTGGCTAAGCGGGGGGTGGAGCCCTCCGGGACAGTGTGGTCTCAGGACCCACGGGTCACAGAAAGACCGGGGGTGCCTGAGTGTGGCAGAGCTCCCAGGTATCGGAGCAGGGAAGCCGGCTGCAGAGGCGGAGCCCAGGCGCAGGCTCTCAGCTCGGGGTTGCCATAAACCGTGATCCGCAGCACAGTCAGGCCACTGCTCCTCCAGCAGGGACCCAACAAGCGGCAGATCCGGGGAGACTCACCTTCCTCCCCCGGGAGGAGCCGCGCGTGAGTGCGCCGCAGGGATCTGCTGGGTTTGGAGACTCCACCCGGGGTCGGGTGCCAGAGATAGAAACGCGCGGTCACAGGCCGGGTGAGCACGGAGTGCGGCTGGAGACCGGGGAGACGGGAGTGACTGACGGCTTTTCTCTGGGGGCTCACTGAGAAGCGGGGCCCCGAGTTCTTGGCTCCGCTGCGGCGGAGATTGGGAGGCCGCCATTTTCACTCTCCGCCTCCAAAGCTGTACGGAAAGCTCACAGGGAACAAAAGCCCCGGAGAGCAAACCCCAGCAGATTACTTAGCTGGGAGGGGGCAAGGGCGGGGCAATTCCGCCTCCGGCAAAGACATTTGGAAACCACGGCAACAGGCCCCTCCCCAGAAGATCAGCGAGAACAGCCAGCCAAGACCAAGTTTACCCATCAATGAGAACGGCAGAACTCCAGCTCTAGGGGACAACTGCACATAGAATTCATGGCTTTTTTACCATGATTCTGTAGTCTTTCAAAGTTAATTTTTTTTTAACTGTCTTTTTTTCTTTTTTTTTTCTTTTTGAATTTTTCTTTTTCCCTTTTTCAACCAACATCTTATCAATCCCTTTTTAAAAAAAAAAAAAAAAAACATTTTTATTTTTCATTTTTAGAGTTATATTCTATCCCTACATAGTAGTTACCCGTATTTTTGGCTTATATATATAAGTTGTTCTCTCTTTAAAATTTTGAGATAGGTTCTTCTAACAGATCAAAATATACCGTAAATCTCTAGTATATGGTATTTTCTATTCCCCTGCCTGATCACATCCTCTCCCTTTTTTTTTTCTTTTTTTAAATCCTCTTCTTTCTTTTTTCAAACAACTTCTTATCAATTCCTTTAATAAAATTTTTTTATAATTTCCATCTTTACAGTCATATTCCATCCCTTCATCAGATCAACCCTTATTTTTGTACATATATAAGTTTTTCTTTCTTTAAAATTTTGGGAGGCACTTTCTTCTAAAAGACCAAAATACACCCCAAATCTAGTGTGTGGCACTGATCTATATACCAGCCTGATCATATTTGATCACATTCTGGTTTTTCTGTTGTTGTTGTTTTGTTTTGTTTGTTTTTGTTTTTATCTTTATCTTTTTCTTTTTTTTTCTTTTTCTTTTTTCTCTCTTTCCCTTTCTTTTCCCACTGCTTCAGGTTTTTTCTGATTGTTTAGAGTATATTTTCTGGGGACGTTGTTACTCTGCTAGCATTTTGTTCTCTCATTAATCTATTCTCCTCTGCACAAAATGACAAGACGGAAAAAATCACCTCAACAAAAAGAACAAGAGGTAGTACCAACTGCCAGGGACATACTCAATACGGACATTAGTACAATGTCAGATCTAGAGTTCAGAATCATCACTTTAAAGATACTAGCTGGGCTTGAAAAAAATATGGAAGTTATTAGAGAAACCCTTTCTGGAGAAGTAAAAGAACTAAAATCCAACCAAGTAGAAATCAAAAAGGCTATTAATGAGGTGCAATCAAAAATGGGGGCGCTAACTGCTAGAATAAATGAGGCAGAAGAGAGAATCAGTAATATAGAAGATGAAATGATGGAAAATAAAGAAGCTGAGAAAAAGAGAGATAAACAACTACTGGATCACGCGGGCAGAATTCGAGAGATAAGCGATACCATAAGACGAAACAACATTAGAATAATTGGGATCCCAGAAGAAGAAGAAAGAGAGAGGGGGCAGAAGGTATAATGGAGCAAATTATAGCAGAGAACTTCCCTAATTTGGGGAAGGAAACAGGCATGAAAATCCAGGAAGCACAGAGAACCCCTCTCAAAATCAATAAAAATAGGTCAACACCCCGACATCTAATAGTAAAACTTACGAGTCTCATAGACAAAGAGAAAATCTTCAAAGCAGCTCGGGAGAAGAGATATGTAACCTACAAGGGTAGAAACATTAGATTGGCAACAGACCTATCCACAGAGACCTGGCAGGCCAGAAAGGACTGGCAGGATATATTCAGAGCACTAAATGAGAAAAATATGCAGCCAAGAATACTATATCCAGCTAGGCTGTCATTGAAAATTGAAGGAGAGATAAAGAGCTTCCAGGACAAACAAAAACTAAAGGAATTTGCAAACACAAAACCAGCCCTACAGGAAATCTTGAAAGGGGTCCTCTAAGCAAAGAGAGAGCCTAAAAGCAACATAGACCAGAAAGGAACACAGACAATATACGGTAACAGTCACCTTACAGGCAATACAATGGCACTAAATTCCTATCTTTCAATAGTTACCCTGAATGTAAATGGGCTCAATGCCCCAATCAAAAGACACAGGCTATCAGACTGGATTAAAAAAACAAGACCCATCGATATGCTGTCTGCAAGAGACTCATTTTAGAACCAAAGACACCCCCAGATTGAAAGTGAGGGGGTGGAAAACCATTTACCATGCTAATGGACACCAAAAGAAAGCTGGGGTGGCAATCCTTATATCAGACAAATTAGATTTTAAACCAAAGACTGTAATAAGAGATGAGGAAGGACACTATATCATACTTAAAGGGTCTATCCAACAAGAAGATCTAACAATTGTAAATATCTATGCCCCTAACATGGGAGCAGCCAATTATATAAGCCAATTAATAACAAAAGCAAAGAAACACATCAACAACAATACAATAATAGTGGGGGACTTTAACACCCCCCTCACTGAAATGGACAGATCGTCTAAGCAAAAGATCAACAAGGAAATAAAGACTTTAAATGACACACTGGACCAAATGGACTTTACAGACATATTCAGAACATTCCACCCCAAAGCAACGGAATACACCTTCTTCTCTAGTGCCCATGGAACATTCTCCAGAATAGATCACATCATAGGTCATAAATCAGGTCTCAACCGGTACCAAAAGATTGGAATCATTCCCTGCCTATTTTCAGACCACAATGCTTTGAAACTAGAGCTCAATCACAAGACAAAAGTCAGAAAGAACTCAAATACATGGAGGCTAAAGAGCATCCTACTGAAGAACGAATGGGTCAACCAGGAAATTAAGGAAGAATTAAAAAAATACATGGAAACAAATGAAAATGAAAACACAACTATTCAAAATCTTTGGGATGCAGCAAAGGCAGTCCTAAGAGGAAAGTATATAGCAATACAAGCCTTTCTCAAGAAGCAAGAAAGGTCTCAAGTACACAACCTAACCTTACACCTAAAGGAGCTGGAGAAAGAACAGCAAATAAAGCCTAAACCCAGCAGGAGAAGAGAAATCATAAAGATCAGAGCAGAAATCAATGAAATAGAAACTAAAAGAACAGTAGAACAGATCAACGAAACTAGGAGCTGGTTCTTTGAAAGAATTAACAAGATTGATAAACCCCTGGCCAGACTTATCAAAAAGAGAAGAGAAATGACCCAAATCAACAAAATCATGAATGAAAGAGGAGAGATCACAACCAACACCAAAGAAATACAAACAATTATAAGAACATATTATGAGCAACTCTATGCCAGCAAATTAAATAACCTGGAAGAAATGGATGCATTCCTAGAGATGTACCAACTACCAAAACTGAACCAGGATGAAATAGAAAACCTGAACAGACCTATAACCACTAAGGAAATTGAAGCAGTCATCAAAAATCTCCCAACAAACAAAAGCCCAGGGCCAGATGGCTTCCCAGGGGAATTCTACCAAACATTTCAAGAAGAATTAACCTATTCTTCTGAAACTGTTCCAAAAAATAGAAATGGAAGGAAAACTTCCAAACTCATTTTATGAGGCCAGCATTACCTTGATCCCAAAACCAGACAAAGACCCCATCAAAAAGGAGAATTACAGACCAATATCCTGGATGAACATGGATGCAAAAATTCTCACCAAAATACTAGCCAATAGGATCCAACAGTACATTAAAAGGATTATTCACCATGACCAAGTGGGATTTATCCCTGGGCTGCAAGGTTGGTTCAACATCCACAAATCAATCAATGTGATACAATACATTAACAAAAGAAAGAACAAGAATCATATGATCCTCTCAATAGATGCAGAAAAAGCATTTGACAAAGTACAGCATCCTTTCTTGATCAAAACTCTTCAGAGTATAGGGATAGAGGGTACATACCTCAAAATCATAAAAGCCATCTATGAAAAACCTACAGCGAATATCATTCTCAATGGGGAAAAACTGAGAGCTTTCCCCCTAAGGTCAGGAACGCGGCAGGGATGTCCACTATCACCACTGCTATTCAACATAGTATTGGAAGTCCTAGCCACAGCAATCAGACAACAAAAAGTAATCAAAGGCATCCAAATTGGCAAGGAAGAAGTCAAACTCTCACTCTTTGCAGATGATATGATACTTTATGTGGAAAACCCAAAAGACTCCACCCCAAAACTGCTAGAACTCCTACAGGAATTCAGTAAAGTGGCAGGATATAAAATCAATGCACAGAAGTCAGTGGCATTCCTATACACCAACAACAAGACAGAAGAAAGAGAAATTAAGGAGTCGATCCCATTTACAATTGCACCCAAAACCATAAGATACCTAGGAATAAATCTAACCAAAGAGACAAAGGATCTGTACTCAGAAAACTATAAAATACTCATGAAAGAAATGGAGGAAGACACAAAGAAATGGAAAAACGTTCCATGCTCATGGATTGGAAGAACAAATATTGTGAAGATGTCAATGCTACCTAGAGCAATCTACACATTCAATGCAATCCCTATCAAAATACCATCCACTTTTTTCAAAGAAATGGAACAAATTATCCTAAAATTTGTATGGAACCAGAAAAGACCCCGCATAGCCAGAGGAATGTTGAAAAAGAAAAGCAAAGCCGGCGGCATCACAATTCCGGACTTCCAGCTCTATTACAAAGCTGTCATCATCAAGACAGCATGTACTGGCACAAAAACAGACACATAGATCAATGGAACAGAATAGAGAGCCCAGAAATGGACCCTCAACTCTATGGTCAACTCATCTTTGACAAAGCAGGAAAGAATGTCCAATGGAACAAAGACAGTCTCTTCAACAAATGGTGTTGGGAAAATTGGATAGCCACATGCAGAAGAATGAAACTGGACCATTTCCTTACACCACACACAAAAATAGACTCCAAATGGTTGAAAGACCTCAATGTGAGACAGGAGTCCATCAAAATCCTAAAGGAGAACACAGGCAGCAACCTCTTTGACCTCAGCCGAAGCAACTTCTTCCTAGAAACATTGCCAAAGGCAAGGGAGGCAAGGGCAAAAATGAACTATTGGGACTTCAACAAGATAAAAAGCTTTTGCAAAGCAAAGGAAATAGTCAACAAAACCAAAAGACAACCGACAGAATGGGAGAAGATATTTGCAAATGACATATCAGATAAAGGGCTAGCATCCAAAATCTATAAAGAACTCATCAAACTCAACACCCAAAGAACAAAGAATCCAATCAAGAAATGGGCAGAAGACATGAACAGACATTTTTCCAAAGAAGACATCCAGATGGCCAACAGACACATGAAAAAGTGCTCAATATTGCTCGGCATCAGGGAAATCCAAATCAAAATCTCAATGAGATACCACCTCACACCAGTCAGAATGGCTAAAATTAACAAGTCAGGAAATGACAGATGTTGGCGGGGATGCGGAGAAAGGGGAACCCTCCTACACTGTTGGTGGGAATGCAAGCTGGTGCAGCCACTCTGGAAAACTGTATGGAGGTTCCTCAAAAAGTTGAAAATAGAGCTACCATATGATCCAGCAATTGCACTACTGGGCATTTACCCCAAAGATACAAAAGTAGGTATCCGAAGGGGTACGTGCACCCCGATGTTTATAGCAGCAATGTCTACAATAGCCAAACTGTGGAAAGAGCCAAGATGTCCATCAACAGATGAATGGATAAAGAAGATGTGGTATATATATACAATGGAATATTATGCAGCCATCAAAAGGAATGAGATCTTGCCATTTGCAACGACGTGGATGGAACTGGAGGGTATTATGTTGAGTGAAATAAGTCAAACAGAGAAAGACATGTATCATATGATCTCACTGATATGAGGAATTCTTAATCTCAGGAAACAAACTGAGGGTTGCTGGAGTGGGGGGTGGGGTGGGAAGGATGGGGTGACTGGGTGATAGACACTGGGGAGGGTATGTGCTCTGGTAAGTGCGGTGAATTGTGGAAGACTGTTGAATCTCAGATCTGTACCTCTGAAACAAATAATGCAATATATGTTAAGAAAAAAAAAAAAGAAGAAGAAGAAGGTAGCGGGAGGGGAAGAATGAAGCGGGGGAAATCGGAGGGGTAGATGAACCATGAGAGACAATGGACTCTGAAAAACAAACAGGGTTCTAGAGGGGAGGGGGGTGGGAGGATGGGTTAGCCTTGTGGTGGGTATTTTGGAGGGCACATTCTGCATGGAGCACTGGGTGTTATGCACAAACAATGAATCATGGAACACTTCATCTAAAACTAATGATGTAATGTATGGGGATTAACATAAGAATAAAAATAAAATAAAAAATAAAATAAGTAAAAAAAAAATAGCATATGTGTGGATTTTGTTTATTAATTGTCCTCCGACAATCTCATTTTATACTTCTTACATTTAGGTATATTATCATTTGTTTTAGCTACTAATAATATTTTCACGTATTTTTACCATCTTATTGTTCTAGCCAGTTTTGTGATTGTTTTGTTTTTGTTCAATATTTTTCCTTCTACTTTAATAAACTTTAGTCTTTCTTCTGCTTGATTACAGTTTTATTTACATATACTGTTTTGCCTGTGAGTTCTTTAACCAACCCGCCTGGATTGTCTCTGAATTCTATGGTAAAGAAAAAAAAATCATTATTTATAAGTTGTATGTTCATTTTCTATTTTGAAACACATTGGGAATTTCTCCCAATTTATACATATTCTTGACAGGTTCATATGGTTTCTGACACAAAGCTGCCAAAAAGGATCAAAGCTTGAGGATGATTGAACATATCCATTGTACTTCAGAAAACAAAAATGAATAAATTACTCTGTTGTCTCTTTAAATTAAATTATATACAACAATGAATTTTCCTTTGGGATTCAGGCAGCAAACGGGATCTAATTTCTCTAATTAGTTGTTGTGTTCATTCTTCTGCTTTCATGGCATTAATGCACAAACCACCTTCACAATCCAAAATGAGTCTTCTTTTGAATGTCAGGCATATTAGTCAAGACATCTCATTAAGAGTGCTGAAGGAATTTTAGAAAGTATAGATAAAATTTGGTAAAATTTCTAAAAAGCAAGAAGTGTCTTGTATCGATTTCTTTTCTCAGGCAACTTATTCACAAATACTTCTAAAGCATTTTAAGATAACTTAAAGGATTTATAGCTAAATCAAGAGGGAGTTCATGCATGTGAGTGTGAGAGAGAATATATTTGCCTTGTTTTAAATTTTGTTGTCTATTTTTGTTCATTTTATTGTTTTTATTTATTTATTTTTATATATATTTATCATGTATATCTATATACTTTTTATTCATTTGCTACTATAGATACACCTTTGGGGGAGACCTTCAAAAAAGCTAATAAATTTTAATTATTTTAAGATTTTTAAATTACATGTTATATTCATTTGAAAATCTTATCTGCTGTAATACTCTTTGTGCTTTTTTCCTTAGTATTTTCTTCCTTAATAATAAAACCACCAGTTCCTAGCCAAGAACTTTACTGGATGAAAATAAGAGTGGATTTCCTAGCCTTGTCCCAATATAAAGCTTGAGAAAAAAATAAAGTGGCAGACCTCATTTTAACTATGTTGAAAGAGAAATGATAGCATACCTTTTAAAAATATGTGGGTGATTGTTCCTTTATACCACTTTTAATCAAGTTCTATGAGAAAGACCTTCTTGGTCTTGAGGTAGCCTATCCATAAAGAAAGATGGAAGAGCATAGAGTTCCACTAAGTTAGAAGCTCTCTGCCTCTGGCCAACAATGAGAGTTGACTAAATGCATCGTTATATGAAGCAATTTAACTCACCAACTAATTCTATACTCAGAACTGAAGGACTTAAAAAGTATTGTGACACTAAAGATTTAGCAGGATGCTATTGGTATTTCACTTAATATAGGCTGGAACAGACTATTTAAAATCAAACTAAAGGCATTGCTTCTTCATATAAAAGTTTGAGATGATTCCAAGGTAACTGCTATTAAACGAGATAAAGTCCTGAGGGCAAGGAAGGGAACAGAAGCCAGTAACTTAAAATAAAATTCAAAAAAGAATATAGGCTTAAAGACAGTATCTAGATAACAAGTTCACTTGTGATAATGCACATGTAAGATAATGTATCTTTGTTGCTTTAAACCACTAAATTTAGAGTTAGTTGTTATGCTGCAATTGATAAGTGATGCACTATGTGAGTTTAACAATATACACAGTTGGCTCCCTTATTGGTTTAAATCCAGTAGTCAAAAATATAGTAGAGCAATCTGTGGGTTAGGGCTGCCAAGCCCTCACACAATCAGAAATCCATGTTTAATTTTTGACTCCCCAAAAACTTAATTCCTAATAACTTACTGTTGATCAGAAGCCTTACCCGTAACATAAACATTTGATTAACACATATTTGTATGTTATATGTATTATATACTGCATTCATTCAATAAATTAAGCTAGAAAAAAGAAAATGTTATTAAGAAAACCATAAGGGGGCCTCAGACTCAGTTTTGGCTCAGGTCATGATCTCTCAGGGTCCACTGATGGAGCCTCCCCCTTTCGTGTGGGCTCTGTGCTCAGTGAGGAATCTGTTTTCCCTCTCCTTCTGCCCCTTCCCCTACTTGCACGCACACTCTCTCTCTAAAATAAATCTTTTAAAAAAAGAAAATCATAAGGAAGAGAAAATACGTTTACAGTAATATACTGCATTTATAACAGAACAAAACAAACAACATATAGGCAGACCTGTACAGTTCAAACACATGTTGTTCAGGGTCAGCTGTACAATATTCATATATACATTTGCAAAGAAAGCAGAAAACCTTTATGTCTCATGATATTGTCAGTTTATGTATTTTTTAAAAATTTTATTTATTTATTTGACAGAGCAGGAACACAAGCAGGGGAGTGGGAGAGGGAGAAGCAGGCTTCCTGCCGAGCAGGGAGCCCGATGTGGGGCTCGATCCCAGGACCCTGAGACCATGACCTGAGCCGAAGGCAGACGCTTAACAACTGAGCCACCCAGGGGCCCGATATGGTCAGTTTAAATTACAGGTTAAACAATGAGATGGAAAGAGAGCAAAATTCTGCTACCCATGAATTAGTCCATTTCTATAAAGTTGTTTATAAATCTCCTTTTGTTTTAAACCAAAGAAACTATAAAAGCAATATTATTACTATCCATTTCTCTTGCTTATAGGTTTGTTTTTGTACATGGTTTTGTACATTTAGAGTTTATCAAGTATTTATCAACAAGGAGATTTCTCTATCAATTTTCTAATTCACTGATGATAAACTACATTTCTATGATTTTATTTTATTTTTTTTATTTTTTTAAAGATTTATTTATTTGAGAGAGCGAGAATGAGAGAGAGAGAGAGAGTACATGAGAGGGGGGAGGGTTAGAGGGAGAAGCAGGCTCCTCGCCGAGCAGGGAGCCCGATGCGGGACTCCATCCAGGGACTCCAGGATCATGACCTGAGCCAAAGGCAGTCGCCTAACCAACTGAGCCACCCAGGCGCCCCTACATTTCTATGATTTTAAATGTCTCTCAAATTTTAACAATCCTGATGAATCATGCAATTGCTATGGATGTTAAAATACCTTCATATTTTTGGAATTCTAGTATTGAAAAAAGTAATAAATAGTTTATTTTAATCTAGGAATATATGAATCACTTATCCTTTTTGTGTTACCCTAAATGGAAGTTGATACATTAATAAAGGAAGAATTGTTATGACATTGCAACTGCAAAAGGACATTCACAAGAAATAAATGTATTTTTTGTACAGATAAGTAAAAGAAACAAAAACACCTATTATTGATTTTAATAATGACTGTGACACGCAATGATAAACTGAAAATATCAGATTGTAAATGTTGAAAATATAAAATTAACAGTGAAATAATATTAATTATTAATATGAATAATTAAATTACAACAGTACTGTGTACATAACATTTCATTAAACAGATTAAAATAACATTATAAGCAAATAAATGTTAGTGGCTTGGCTAAGAAAAAACCACAAAAATGAAAGGGGGAATGAAAGTTGGGTTGGCTATTAATCAGCTGTGATCAAGGACACATAATGTAATAGGTTTCATTCTCTGGATTTCTTGTATAAAGTGATGATATTTATCTCTTGAATTTAAATATGAGTGAAGGATATGGTTGCTTTCAGTAAGATTAGGAGCAAAACTGAACATACTATTAACAGACTATGAATGAATCCTGGCCTACCTTGATTAATCAAAATAAGATTACAAAATAAGAAAGGACAAATCAGATATATATAAACCAATTCATCAATGTCTGGCAAAAGACTTAAAGAAAATTGCCTCATAAAGACAATTTAGCTCTCATGATTACATAAAACAAAAACCCTGTAAAAAATTTTATATAGTATGGCTAGTGGTTATGCTTCTCTGAACTCTGATTGCAACTAAAGTTCTGGCCTTACCTGGACATGATTCCTTAAAGTGGATAGAAGTTTGTGTTAATCCACAACAACTTAAAAGACTTCCTCCCATATTTATCATAATTTCTTGTACACAAATATCTCTGCCACCATTAAGAATAGATTTTGGATTACTAGCAGACATTCCTACCATCTCTTCCTCCTTAATTGGCCATGAAAATACATGGAATTGACATGGAATACAATTGAAATGGAAATACAGAGTTAGCTTGTCCTCGAGGACTTCAATTACACAATGCTATATTATCGTAGGGCTTAAAATATTAGCTACATGTGAACATATTGAATTCCAACCATTCCAGATATGGTACTTTGCCTACTTTATATAATGAAATTAGGCCCAGAATTTTGACATTTTATGTCTATAGTGTTTTGAGGATAATTGATTTATCTGATGTCTCAGATATGCATGAGATCTGATATGTTATTTTTTTAAATTGGAAATCTTTTAAGAAAATCTTCACATGGCACTTCTTAAGCTTCTAAGTTTTGTTTTTGTTTTTGTTTTTGTTTTCTTTTCATGCTTTTTGCAAACTACATTTATTTTCTATTGGTCTTAAGTAAACCCAAGGTTTATGAATTTCTTGTAAGAAAATAATTTGTCCATTTATAAGGAAGAGGGAGCCAACACTTTCAAATACCTGTAAAGAATCCATCTTTGTTTAGAAATTAAATTTGTTTCCTTGTTAATGAGGAGAAAACTGTCTATCAGGTACCAGAGAAAAGTCAAATGGAATTGTGATTGAATGTCTCATTTCCCTTAATTTCCTCAATGTGCGATACCATAAATCATATGTTAGCATTTTACCTTCTGGGGGCATTGGGTTTTCTTTCTTGCAATAGGTGCTGGCAAATCTTCTCTGCTGCCGCAACCCAAGACAAAGGAAGCTTACACTATATTAGCACTGTGGCCTTAAGAAAATTCAGGCAGTTAGTGAATCTCATCTCGTTCATGTATGTTCCAGAACATCTGATATAAATTAATAGAATTTTCTTAAGTGACTGAAACAGGTATGGGGAACTCCAAAAGTAGTGGAGGTAAAAATATTAATTTGGCAAATTTTAGTGTATAAGATGATACTAGAAATCATGAACATGGATGTGGTAACCTAAGAAACTCTTCTCATGAAGAGTTAAGAAAATCAATAATAAATCTAATATCTAACTGATGGATACAAAAGAATTGCTAAAGACAGAAAATCAATCAATCAATCAATCAAAAGCTGAAAAGTAAGGGCGCCTGGGTGGCTCAGTATGTTAAGCGTACAACTCTTGATTTGGGCTCAGGTCATGTTCTCAGGGTCCTGGGATTGAGCCCCATGTCAGTCTCCATGCTCAGTGTGGAGTCTCCTTGGGATTCTCTCCCTCCCTCTCCCTCTGCCCCTTCCCCTGCTCATGCATTCTCTCTCTCTCTCTCTCTACAATAAATAAATAAATCTTAAAAAAATAAAATAAAATGAAAAGTAGAAGCTAGCAGAAAATGGTGTTCTTTAGATAAATGGAAAAGATCTAATGTATAAATCCAGAAAATTAAAAGTTTTAGAGATGTTATTTACCACTCTCCAGTAGTCAAGTTCAAATTATCAGATTCCTTTTCTCTTAACTTTTTAAATTTTTTACTTACATAAACAACATACTATTTTTCTAAAGAATAAAAGAGATATCCACTAAACGATGTATGATGGAATTATGATCATGCCATTCATAAACACATACACACGTACATGCACATCTCAATCTATCTGTCTGTCTATAGATCTATCATTCTATCACCCTATCAATCTATTTATCTATATATGTACATGTCATTTTTACATTAAAACATTCTATTGTAGGGGCACCTGGGTGGCTCAGTTGTTAAGCATCTGCCTTCGGCTCAGGTCATGGTCCCAGGGTCCTGGGATCGAGCCCTACATCGGGCTCCCTGCTCCGCGGGAGATCTGCTTTTCCCTCTCCCACTCCCCCTGCTTGTGTTCCCTCTCTCTCTGTGTCTCTCTCTGTCAAATAAATAAATAAATAAATAAATAAAACATTCTACTGTAGAGGTATGCTATGTTTTAGTTCCTTCTCTATTAACACATATACAACCTTTTCCTCTAATTACTTTCTATTGTCCTGAGTCTCATGTTGATATAATTTAAAAGGTTAATACAGAATATTTTAAATTAATACTTATTTTAGACTTAACAACACATAGGAAGATTTATGTAACATAGAAAAAAATCTAAAGTACTAATGAAAAATTTTGAAAATCTTTTCAAAATTTAAAGACATCATTTTAAACACACACAGTAATATATCTATGAAATACTAAAAGAAATATTTGGAAAAAAACTATCAAAATATTAGGATTCAGAATACATAACTAATATAAATCAATAATAAAAATATAAACAATCATTTAGGATAATGAGAAAAATGTTTAAAGTTGGTAATTTAAAGAAGAAAATGATGAATGGCTGTTGAATGCAAATATTTTAGTCTATTGAGAGAACAGAAAGTTAAATTTACCATGAGTTGAAATATCTAGAGTTTTCTACTTCAATGTCTATACAAAATTTTCCTCTTTGCAGGGTCCTCCAGCTATCTCGGCAACTGACAGAGTTCATAATCCCAGAGGTCTGGAAACACTGTAGAAAACAGTTTTATTGCTGCCATTTGTCCACAGGGTTAGGGACAGATGCAGAGAGGTTGGTTGATGTCTTGCTTAGCTGCTCTTTTCCCAAGTAATCATATTTTTGTTTGATCCTGAATCCTTTTATACTCCTGTTATCTGCAACCTGAGGGCATGGAGTTCCCTCATGGATCACATTGTGCCAGCACATTTTGGCCTAAAAAGTTTTCTTCTTATGTTCAATCAATCTTTTGAAGATTATACCCACCTTCTATGCATAAATAATTCTTGTAAATTTTGGGTTAGGATACATTTTGCCCCATATCTTTTCTATAATTTCCATGAATTGGTAAGAGAGGAAACGGCAGTGTGTGCACTCGGTGGGCCATCTTAAAATCTTGAGTTGAAAATTCTTCAATATTTATCAAATATTTACCATCAGTAAATCCCTTTTAGTTCTTATCACATTTGGATGACGCATCCAGTTTTCCTCTGTTATGGAATATTATCTCAATTTTCCATTCCCTAAGATTTTCTACCATATTTGCAGTTCAATTCTTCCTCTGTCTTAAATATTCTTCTCTCCCACTATTTTCCTTTGAGAATACCAAAATGCCTTGTCAATTGGCTTTTTTCCCCAAATTAGAAAGAGAGATGCTGACTAGCTACTTTTGATTTCCTTTCTGCAACAATCTCTAAAACTGAAGAACGGGGCTCCATTTTAGATACAAGGGGAAGGAAAATATTGACAGGTTATTATGACTACACTTGTCTGTTAGGAAACATAAGAAATTAAACTGACAGATATAATGAAAAATGGGGAAACAATGTTACAACAGCTTTACTCATCACTCAATATTTTTTAGACATCTAGAGAAATTTGAATTTTATTTATAGATAGAAATATCCAAGTGAATAAAGATACCATGTAGAAATTGAGATTCATTTATTATATTTTTATATAAGTCAATGAATTATTTCCAAATAGTAAATGAGTCTAGCTAGTGCTATTTAATTCATAGGTAAAAAAAAATAATTAGATTGAGGTTATTTGAAGATAAGCAAATAATTATTGCCAAATGAAAAGATGAACTACAATTTGTAGCAAATCATTTAAACATGATTGCAAAGCAATATAAAATAAAAATTTCCCAAGAAATTTATGTAGGCTTTAAGTAATGAGAAACAATATAAAACTCAATGAAGTTACGATTGAAGGAAATATAGAGATAAACAATTTAGGAAGCGTAAGGGTTTAATAACAAAAATGAGAGTTACTTTAGCTTAAGATCACAATGCAAAAAAAAAAAAATGAATTAAAAAGAATTTGAATAAACAATGGTTGCCCCAGGAAGCTAAGATTAGGTCACCTTAGGCCAAAGAATTAGTGCTCAATTTATAAATTCTCCTATAAGTAGTTGACTTGCTGAAAACCCTAGCAACTTCTCTTTATATAAATATAACTGTTAACTCTTTGGTATGTCCCTTTATTCCTATGTATTGCAAAATATATCTAGTGCCTACTTATGTCCACTGGAGAGATATCCCAGAACGCCTAGTCCAATCCACTGTTAGCTCTCACCAAATCCTCAGAAGCTTCTTCTTTTTCTCTGGACTTTATCAGTACTACACAATATGGAGGAATGACTCTGAAGTTCCCATTTTAAGTCATCAAAATGTTTCTTACTACCAACTGGAAGATGTCTCATGCTTGTCTTAAAGGGTCATATTTTAACAAAGGGTCTATTATACTTAAAAAAAAAAAAATAAGGTAAGCAATCTAAGATTTTTTTCAATGTGGTGATCGTCTAGGAGTGTTTGAGTCTCCCTGGTGCCACTGGGAATTATATGACCTCAGCTGCCATGTTTATGCTGTATGCCTTTGCCCCTTACCTTCCAGCTATTCCTGATTGAAC
Organism: Neomonachus schauinslandi; assembly: GCF_002201575.2. NCBI lineage: Eukaryota > Metazoa > Chordata > Mammalia > Carnivora > Phocidae > Neomonachus > Neomonachus schauinslandi. The sequence goes on from NC_058404.1 coordinate 179,469,787, forward strand.
CATGACTGATTCTTTTCATTTGCTATATACCAGAAATTTTAAAACTAATAATGAGTCATTCAGTATTTCTGTGTGACTGGAGTTGTCAGAGGAAACTTAAGGTTCATAGAGGAATCATCCCTGGGCATACAGAATAAAAAACAAGAATAGTTACATAGAGAAAGACAAATATGAGAGACACAGAAGAAGAGATCAAAATACAAAAAAGTGTAACATTTCTTTTTTTATCTTCTACATTCAATCCTAAAAACATAGGTCATCTTGTAGAAAGTAATTCACTGGCTCATGAAAATTTTAATGCATGTACAGGGTTCAGTGAAATAGAGCCCTACTCAAAATGATTTTAGCTTCCATGTAGCTGTTGGGCCACCACAGTAATTTTTCATGATGAATGATAAAGTACAAAGTCAAGACTAAATGGAAGCCTTCGAGACTAGATCAGAGAATCCTAAGCTCAATGGTTCTGTGAACTTTACTGGAGATAGGTTTTTTAAATATTACAGCTTACTCAGTTTTCATCTGTTCCTTCTCCTTCTTCTTGACTGATTGTTTATTTGTTAGTTATCCTTGTCCATTTGTTTTTGGATCTAACCACACAAATTTACTATTAATATCTTCAAATTTACTATTACTATTATGTAGGATATGCATGATTACATTTGTAAAAGTGCAATCAAAACCATATATTCAGATTTTTCTTATTAAAGTTTTGTCTCCTTCCAACAGTCTTATTTTTCTGGTAATCCAATATTGATACTGGTTTCACTTGAGAACAATACTGTACATCTCCAATGTTCAGTATAATTATAAGTTTTGGAAGAGTCAAATAGGTAATGGCAAGTTTTAGAATTGTTGGAGGCAGGAGAATTTATCTTACTAGTCCAAGAAATGCTGAGAATAGTCCTTTGTTATTTGATGAATTAATTTCCAGTGAGTGTTTGGTCAGACTTCTTTCCAGAAAAAATATATCCATAGGTTTTTTTCACCTATCTGTAATTTACTTGACCCTTCCAGCTAAAGAAATACAGATAACATCTAATACTTGGGGGAAAAAATCAGGGGGCAATAAAGTCATAAATGAAAAAAATTGTGCATGCATAGTACATGCTTTAAGAAGATTTCATAAAGTATAAGAATTATCTTATGGTCTCTTCCCATATGGTCTCTTCCCAGCATAAGATTGACTCTCTATGATCCCCTTCACTTCTAATTGATTAATTCCTGTATCTCTTTTTATAAGCTTCCATTACCTGCTTTTCATTTTGTTTAAAGTCTTAATAAATAATAACAATTGGACAAAAAAAGTAACATGTATCTGGAGTACTAAGAGAGTTGTGAAATATCTTTCAAAGTTCTTCCTGTCTTAATTCCTGGTTCAATCATCAAACATAACTTCCACTATCCTATATAAATAAAACTCCCAGAAATTTTTCTCTCACAATTTCATGCAGTTAAACAGAACTAATCGAGACAATACACCTATTAAAGAGTATCTGTTTTGGTATCTTTGAAAAGAATTTCATCAGATACCTAGGTTTCTTTAAAAAGCCGTTAATTCCATTAAGTTATATTAAAAAATATACATACATAAGAATTGCTTTCAATATTATATATCTGCTAGTCAGTTTAAGTTAACATTAACTTTATAGGGTAGTTTAATGAATTTTAAAATTTATTTATGTATTTTTAAAGATTTTATTTATTTGACAGAGAGAGACACAGAGAGAGAGGGAACACAAGCAGGGGGAGTGGGAGAGGGAGAAGCAGGCTTCCTATGGAGCAGGGAGCCCAATGCGGGGCTCGATCCCAGGACCATGGGATCATGACCTGAGCCAAAGGCAGACGCTTAACGACTGAGCCACCCAGGGTGCCCCGAATTTTAAAATTTAAATTTACAGTCAATATAGCAACAGTTCTCATTGCCTTGAACAAGATCTTTACTTGAGATATAGTTTAGGACAATGGGGGACAAATAATAAATTTTCAAAAATACTAGCAATTGTTATGTTGGCATATTCTGAAATTTAACCTTTAGTAAAATAAATGTGAGGAAATTTGGGGAAAAATTTTTACAAAAGTTTTTTGGCATTTTGGTATAATACTAAATTGAAAGACAGACAAATACACAGACACACACACACATATGCACACACACAGAACATACACAGAATTCAGGCAGCAATATCAAGTAGCCTTTAAAATTAAACAAAAATGAGTAATCCTACCTGGGGCTTCCCAGATCACTGCATCATTGGTAAATTAGATTTCTGAAGGAATTTCTCCTTTTTCCATATTTTTAAAAGGAGAGTCAGGAGTGTCCTGGATGCCCAGAGTTCCATGTTGTGCTGAAAGACATGGCTTTAGTATGAACATAATACATCTCAGGCCCTCAGGACAATTCCAGAATATGGTTCTCCATCAATAGAGTTTATTGCTTTGTGTGTGTGTGTGTGTGTGTGTGTGTGTGTGTGTGTGTCTGTGTGTTTTAAGATTTTATTTGTCAGAGAGAGAGAGCGGAAGCAGGGATAGTGGTAGGCAGAGGCAGAAGCAGGCTCCCCACTGAGCAAGGCGCTCAATGCAGGACTCTGAGATCATGACCTGAGCCTAAGGCAGACATTTAACTGACTTGAGCCACCCAGGCACCCCTGCTTTGCAGTTTTCTCATGGTTCTGGTACTGAATCTGAACACTAGGTAAAAGACTCATGGGAACAAATCAATCATTTGTCATAGTGACAGCAACAATCACATCCCAGTTTCTTTCAATTTTACATACTGTAAAATATATTCTTCTTGGTGGCGCATAAAGATGGGATGGGTGGTAGTGTGTTAGAGGAGGTCATCTAGGGCATTTGACCTCCAGTTGACCTGCAAGCTGGACCCAGTAAACTGGAGCATCCCCAACACTTCCCCTGTCCTTGGGATATAGGTTCTACCCACCATCTCACAGTGGGAGCTGTTGTCAAGGACACAGCCTTGGGAGAGCCATGTGTTGTTGAGACCATCTGGACTGAATATGTGACAACTCCATTAAGGCCTCTGGCAGGTAGATGTAGAGATCAAGTGGTCTTGCAGTCCCCAAGACAAGCCTTGTATGTAAACTCTCTTGTCTGTTAAACCTACCACTTACCAATTTGGAGTGGCCTCTTTGCCCTCTGTGAATGGGGGGGCCAGTGTCAGATTTCACCCAAGAAATTCCCAAGGATGCAAACCAACCATGAGAAATATTAAGATAATGGCACTCTCTTTAATCATAGGAAGAAAGACATGTAATAACACTTTGCTATTAATTCTCGTCTTTGTTCTCATCTTGGCTTACCATTTCACTTTGGCAAAAATGCAGCTTAATTGGGCTAGTGTCATCTGTACATGAATGATTGCATGGAACCACATGGTTTCTTGCTCTGTGTTCTGAGGCAGACACAAGGAAGATGAAAATAAAAAAAAAAACATAATTCACATTTTTCACACTCAACTAATTGCCCAGTTGTCAGAATAGATGAAGACTGTATTCACAGAAAATGCCTCTAGACCAGCACACTTTCTAAGATTTTTAATGGCTTTGTGGTTTTCCTCCAGATATTTTTTTTTTCTGTCAAAGGGAGCAAATGTTTACTGCTTTTCATCTTTTTTAGGACACTGGCCTCTGTCATCCATCTTAAAAAATTGACCTATGGTTTTATAAACCATGTTCTTAAAAATAAAATACAATCATAAAGTAGTTGGTGCACTTTTGCAGTAGAGACATGAGGCATTTGATATTTTTTTTAGCAGAAATGTGTCAGAGGTTAAAAATAATGCTGAAAAACTTCAGTAAAGTTATAAAACTCTTACATGTGATTCACAAAATCTCTCAAAATTTAATTTTGGGAAGGGGTCAGCTAGACAACGACTGGGGACTACATGTTGGATAAAGAAGCAGAACCGTGTCACTTGCAAATCAGCACACAACATACATCCTCCATCTGATGTAACTCACACTTAATGCAATGTAAAAATGAGAAATACAGCAGATGATACTGATGGGGACATGAGCCACAAGTCCAAATACTTTTTGTCTAGTGCATTCTGCCCTTACTTAATGTGGTGACCTTGAACTAGTCAGGCATGAAAGCCCTCACATTTTCATATGGATAAAGGACCTGTATTAGATCATCTGTAGAGTCCTAAAATTTCATGTTAAATATTTTTTTAAAAAATGACTTGCTTATATGGGTAAATTTGGTCAATTAAATAAATATATATCTTTAGACTTAGTCTGAAGCCTGTGAATATAAGATTTGTGCATACACTTAAAAAATGGGACATATTAGCTAACTATCAGCAAATCGGAATTGTCTTTAGTTTTCTCATACTGATGTGAATTAACAGCATATTGAGAAACTGGCAGAATGATCCAGATGCCACTTAAAATAAACCAATATCACATAAAGCTTCCTTGTATAGGCAAGCTTTCTCCTATCAATATCATTTTAAAAGAGAAAGTAACAAAGGTAATAAATAAATAAACCTCTTAGAAAAAAAAAAACCTTCTTAAATGATTTCTTTCTGTTTACAGTAAACTCACTTTAAACTTTGATGGAGCCCACAAACGTAGTATTGTAAACAACAAGCACATTTGCTTGAGGGCACCACAGACTGGCAGTTCATCATGTGTATCACTGAAAATTTTTCACATTTCAATTCTTCTTTACTCCCATTTTCCTGCTGTCATTTATCCATCCTCCTTGCCTTTCTCTAAAGCCCCTTACTTTTCAGTTCATCCCATTTCTTTTTGGTTGTTCTTTCACATAGTTCTGCAATAATATAAAATATTCCCTAAATCTTATCGCCCTTGTTGTTTCATCTATCTGCAACTTTGTATTGAGAATCATCAATTAAGTGGGCTGAGAGTTGCTTGTTAGGAGATAACATCTAAAAGAAGGTTTCTACAAAGAATGCTGGGTATTGCTCTTTTGAAAAGTGCTTCTTTTTAGAATTAGCTCTGCTTAGGACAGTCCGATGGTCCTTTGACTTGCTTTGTCAGGATTTTAGCTGCTGCATCACTTAGCTGTGGGTATAGTTGGAAGCAGGTCAACCCGTGACTTATGCCTTAATAAAATGCTCCTGCTATTAGCTTACCTTGGCCCCTGTGTGTTCACTGCTGACTCAACAATACTTCTAATTAGAGTTCTTAATTCTTGGCTATTTCAGTGCTTGAATATTGTATTGCAAGAGCTGTTGTAAAAGAACTGATCAATAGTAAACAAATTATAGAGAATTAATTCCCTTATTGTCATGCTTATATTCTGCAGGGTTTGGATGATTATTTTCTTCTTTACCTGGTCACCAAATTTTGTTATGTTGTCATGTTCCCTAAGATAACAAATCTTGAAAATAGCTCTCGAGGCATGGCTCTATATTATTTCTAAGTGAGAACATCTTCTTCTCATGATGTAATAGGCAATTCAGATATCTCTGGGCATTCTAAGTGAGATATAAAGCAGGTCATCCTCTCAGTTTGAAGGAGATGAATGTGGTAAAGCACCATCCTGATGATGTTTTAGTCCGCTGACCTTGGTGTGGGAATGAAAAGTGATTTTAAATTCAAAACAAAGTTAGTAGAACTTCTCGGCAACTTATTAGGCTGATATCCTAGGCTTGCATTTTTTCCATTTTTTGTGCCTGACCCCATCAGCCTCTGGAATTCATCACCACAATCTAAATGCTCTCTTCCTTTGTCAGTATCTAAACACTTCCCCAAGCTTTTAGAAAGCTAACGCAGCAGATTCTGAAATAGCCTGTGGATTCTGTCTACCTCCTCTTGGACTGGTATCTGGTGGACGCCTCTTTCGTTTCAGGAATAGCACGTACTTCTTCCTCTAAGAAGCATTTTCTGAGAGTTTTAGGCAATTACCCAAAGACTTCTTGAAGTGCTTCTATTATCATATCATGTTTCACACTGTATTGTATTCCTTGTTACCATGCTTATTTTCCTTGTCAGACTTTGACGTTGATGAAGGAAGAAGACTCTGTCCCTATTGGAATTTGCCTTTTAGCATCTGCTATGGTGCCTCTTATCTACCAAGCCCTTCAGTAAATGTTTGTAGAATGAACGAATAACTATCTCATAGCATGATGGTTCACTGTAGCAATTGGTTACCAATAAACTTAAGTCCATGTTTTGGCTCTGCCTGTGAAAAGCTCTGGGACTTTGTTCAAATTGGTACTTTTGCAAGTGAAAGAAGTTGTAGAACATACACACCTGCCCTAATAAAATTAATTCAACACAATAAAATAATTGCTACTCATATTCTTAGTATTAAATGAGATAAGAGTAGATCCGGTCTCATAGGCTTACAGTAAGAAGTAATGATTACAAAGTTTGTCACAGTGTCTGACTTAATAACTGAAAAATTACATATGTATGTGCTTGTGTATGCGAGTGTGTGTGTGAATTTTAATGGGGCACATTTTAAATTATTCATAAATACTCAATGACTTATAAAGAACGCTATATAAATTGTTTTATATAGCATAATAAATAGGAACATGCACATATATCCATATATGTCATTGGTATTAAAGAAAATGACAGTTATTCTCCTTTACTCAAATAGGTGGGGTTTTGCTTTGTTTTGCATTCCCCATAAAAAGATAGTAACTAATATATGAGCTCTTCTGCTGTCTTGTCTTTTTTTTTTTTTTTTAATGTGAGGGAAAGGATTTTCTGTTTCATACTGTAACTTATTCTGCTTTGTGGTTATTTGAAAATAAGTAACATCCTCTTCAATGAATTACAAGAGTCTACTAAGGTCCTTTTTCACTTAAAGTCATCACCAATCCCCTTAAAGAGAACTTAGAATGAAGGATATTGGGTAAAAATGGAACATTCATTCATTCGTCATTGAAGATCTCAGTTTTGTTCCTACCCTGTGTAAAGCAAGGCTCTGGACAGGACAGGTATAACCATGAATTAAGCTGAGTTCCTGTTTTTAGTAACTGAAGAATGTATGGGTATTTATTTACTTACCTGGCTTGCTCTTCCTAAGAGGCCCTGATCCTCTCCTGTTTGTTCATTATCCCCTCCACATATTGTCAAGCTTTCTTGATATGATACAACTCTCCAAATGCTTTTCCCCCCCAACTGTTGTTTCACTGCTTTCTCCTGGTTTACTTTGTCATTGCTGACATTTCTTTTTCGGTCTCCTTTGCCTCCTCTATATTCACTTATTCTGTTTTTTGGTTTTTTCTTTTTTGCATTTTTCTATCACCTCCTGGGTTGGACATGTGATTTCTAGAACGTGCTGTGCTTTGCTGACCACAGCCACCTTGGAACAGGTTGTGACAGTCCGTCATGCTCATCTCTCCTCAACTCCACCTTCAGTGGTTTCCCGTTGGAAGCTTGAAATCAATTTTAGTAGAAGTTTATACACCAAGAAAATTGGAAAATATTACGAATCAGGGCTCTTTTTTTTATTATCCCCCAGACTGCTATTGTTGATAAATCTATCTCCCCAACCTTAACCAGCCCAAAATGGTATTTTTGTTTATGGCTGTAAGTGAAATACTTAGAAAAGTCCCAACACCAAGGGGGGAATCCCAAATTATTAATACATGAATATTTTTGAATAATTGCTTGTAAAATATCAAAATTAATTGCAATTCTGAAATTCTCTAAGGCACTATATTTAAAAGACAGCAGTATATTATACCTTGAAAGATTGAACACATTTTTTTTTTAGAAGTGTAGTGATTAAAATGAGTGAATAAAACTCATGCACTTACTGAAGATGACTTGCATAAAAACAACTCCTGTAATTATGCCAAATTGTCCATTGTGGAAAAAAAATACTGAAAACACACCTTAGAGAGCACAGCCCAAGCTCTGTCAGTCACTTACACTTCTAGGAATACAACTGAGTAGGCTTTACCTTCCCCTTTACCTGCTAGGAAAGAATTGCAGGGCAAACAGGAAGGAATGAGAAGGTGAAAATAAGGTAGAGCTTGGATCACTTGGAAAATTAAATTATAAAGATTTTCAAGTTTTACCCACAACTTCATTTGTTTGTAGGAAGCTTCCCTTCTTTCTGGAAGAAACATATGCTGATATGTCCTCATTACAAGATAAAACGGTACTTTTAAATTCCTCTCTGGCTTTCTTCTATATCAGTCACCGAAGACTTACATTGAACCATATATATTTAGCAAAGATCTGACATTCAAAATTTAACTTGCATTTTTCTACCTTCTTTCATAAGCCTTAAATTGGAAAAGTGGGATAGTGTAGCATAATGTTTCAAAAGCCCAGACTAAGCTCTAAAATCAGACTTCTAGAGTTCCCTCCAGATTCTACTACTTAATAGTTGTATCCTTTGAAGAAAACAATTAGCCTTTCTGTCCTTGTGTCTCCTCAGCAGAAAGATGGTGATATAATATAAAGTTTACCCAGAGTGTCATTGTGAAGAATAAATATGTTAAAACATACACACCACTTAGAAGAGTACCTGGAATTCACAGTTAGTTATAGTTATTTAAACTATATTTGCCATAATTGTTTATGGCCAGTGTTTTTTTCACATATACAAATTCCACAGTGTTTTTTTTTTTTTTCAGTTTAGAAAGATAATTTATTTGAGACAAATGATTGTGTTGTGTGCTATGAGTTTTGGAAGACCACAAATTCAGAAATTCAGTATCCATAATGTTCTAGGACTAGTTGCAATGAACAAAATTGTTAAAAAAAAATCTTATTTTTCTGAAGCTTAGATTCTATTGTTCTTACCCTTTACAATGTGATGATCTGATAAGTGAGAAAGCAGTCACATAGCAAATTATACTATGAATACTGTAATAAGGTAAGTAAATCATGGATAGTAAATAATTCTAAACTAGAAGAAGCCTGGTAAAAGTCATTGAGCTGCAACTCAAAAGATGAATGGCATTGCCCTCACAAGAAAAAGCAGGGATCGTGATACCTAGCAATTTGGAGAACAATACAATCCAAGCAGAAAAATGTGAGTGGGGTGGTTTACTGTTCCTTGAGATGAGAACTAAGATGAAGTGTGATGAGTGTTGAAGATGGAGATGTTATATTAGGAATAGACCCTTAGGACCAAAGGATGGCAGGTGGGTTTCCTTAAATAGGCGATGGAGAGGGATTGCAGGTTTCAGCCTGAGAGGACGATGGAGGTTTGGGATTCACAATTCTTTTCCTGTATGTGGAAGCAATTCAATAGTTCTTACAAAATATCTCTATTTCTGAATTCTAGAGAAATCATTCATGAGTGCTAGGTTCTACTCATGATATGTTCTAGTTTCAATTTATAATCGAAAGGTTATTCTCATAAACAAGAAAGGCAGAAAGACAGGACTATTTGCCGGATTGATGGACATCCACCATATGTTTCTTCTTTGTTATTCCCATATAAATTCATTATTTAAACAGATAGTCTCTGACAAAAAGGCATTGGCCTAGCATTTAGGAGATGGTGACATGAATAAGGCACAGAATTTGGTTTCGATTATCATAATTAAAAGGCTAATAATCAAAATACACAAATAATATTTTTCAGCTGGGAAGTTAATTTTATGATAAGAAAAATTTAGCAAAGCATTGAAGTGGTGTTCTGAGAACAAGGAGATGAAATTCCAATCTGTTATCAATTTCGATTGATATCAACAGAGGTATGGGTCACTTAATGCTTCATAAAAGAAGTGGAATTTAAACTGAACGATCTGACCATTTCAGTGGAAAATGATTTAAGAAGACTCAGCATTCAAGGAAAAGCAACATCAAGAACAAGAGATGGGGAGATATGCTTGTTTATTTGTTTTTTCCAGTTTCCAAACACTTTTTGTGTTGTAGTTCCAGATTTGTTTGGGGACGCATGCTGGTGACAATGTATTCAGACTCTGGAGACAAATGCTCTTCTCAGTATCAAAAATTCTATTAATCTCTGGACAAATTACTTAACTTCTGAGCCTTGACTTCTTCAGCTGCCAAATGATATTTTGGGAATAATAATAGAAGCTACCTAATAAGGCTGTTGTGAATATAAAAAAAAAAAAGGTATATGAAATGTATTAGAATAGTGACTGGCAGAGTGTATCATTCAAAAATATTATTTTTTATTAAGGAAAAAAATTAATTTGTAGCATTTATTTTAAAAGAAATTATCTGGGGCGCCTGGGTGGCTCAGATGGTTGAGCGTCTGCCTTCAGCTCAGGTCATGATCTCAGGGTCCTGGGATCGCGTCCCGCATCGGGCTCCCTGCTCCTTGGGAGCCTGCTTCTACCTCTGCCTCTCTCTCTCTCTCTCTGTCTCTCATGAATAAATAAATAAAATCTTTAAAAAAAAAGAAATTATCTGGTTAACTTGAACACATGTCATGGGCAAAATCTAGAGTATAATGAAATAATTATGGATTTAATGCAAAGCACTTGTGAAACTGAAAGCTTTTGAATGTAAGACTGACATGATGAGTTTGGATTTATTGTTCTAAAGCTGTGATTTATCAGCAAGAATTTGAAGGCCTGACTGTTTCTGTATTAAAAGTTTACAGTTTCACAGAAGATAAATGATAAAACAAAACAGAACAAAATTATCCCAAAGGAGCAAGTTGTTCCAAGATTACTTGGTGAGCCAGATAGTATATATCTTTGGTTCTCAAACTTCAGATTTCTTTTTTTTTTTTAAGATTTTATTTATTTATTTGAGAGAGAGAGAATGAGATACAGAGAGCATGAGAGGGAGGAGGGTCAGAGGGAGAAGCAGACTCCCTGCCGAGCAGGGAGCCCGATGCGGGACTCGATCCTGGGACTCCAGGATCATGACCTGAGCCGAAGTCAGTCGCTTAACCAACTGAGCCACCCAGGCGCCCTCAAACTTCAGATTTCTTGAATGTCCTTTTACTTTTATTATTTTTACCATCTGATGACCTCCTTTGAATCCCTGCTTTGGGTTTTATGATGGTATGAAATACTCACAAACAATATGTTATGCCAGGTGTGTCTTCCTCTTCCTTGGGTTGTGTAGCACCGTTTTCAAGTTTATAGGGCATAGCGCATCAAAGTGAAGAATAATTCTTGTGGTGAATTTTCAAATAGTTTGTTAGAGCACCATTTTGGGGATTAGAGGGTTTTCCCTTGTTATTAAAAGCAAGCTATGCAAAAAGATTCTTTAACTATCAAAATTATACTTTGTATCTCTCCATTAAAGTTTGACAATTACAGTAGATGCTTAACTTGTTTTTATCTTTTTAAAAAAATATTTTATTTATTTATTTATTTATTTATTTATTTGAGAGTGAGGGAGCACACAGGTGCATGCACACAAGTGTGGGGAGGGGCAGAGGGAGAGGGAGAGAGAATCCGAAGCAGACTCTGCACTGAGCGTTATGTGGGGCACAGAGCCTCTCCTGGGTTGTGGAGCCTGTTGCAGGGCTCGTTCTCATGACCCGTGAGATCATGACCTGAGCTCAAATCACGAGTCTGATGCTTAACCGACTTAGCCACGCAGGCCCCCCCTTACGTTTTTTTCTAGTTGGCAAATATAGTGCAGGATGTGATGACAACTATTATTTCTCTAACATATAAAAATTCTAAATATTGTAATTGATATTCATAAAATACCACATTAATTCTATAACATAGTAGTAAGATAGTCCTTCTTAGGAAGCTATTATTCTTACTACAATTTATTCCTACACATTCATTTATTCAGGAAAAATCAGTTAATTGGAAAAATCTGTGGTCTGGTTGTTATTTGCACAGGACATCTACATGACCTAATCCCTGACACTTTGACTCTGGTTGGTGAGGACTATACTGTAACTATACTCTTTCTCTTCCATCCGAAATACATTTAAGAACTAACTTTGGGGCGCCTGGGTGGCTCAGTTGGTTAAGCAACTGCCTTCAGCTCAGGTCATGATCCTGGAGTCCTGGGATCGAGTCCCGCATCAGGCTCCCTGCTCAGTGGGAAGCCTGCTTCTCCCTCTGACCCTCCCCCCCTCTCATGCTCTCTCTCTCTCATTCTCTCTCTAAAATAAATAAATAAAATCTTTAAAAAAAAAAAGAACTAACTTTGCCACACATTATTTTGTGAGACTCGAGATAATCATCTAAGATTACTAAAATTCTAGTTTGTAAAGTGAAAAGGAACAAATGGAATAAAACACTTTATCACCAAAATAATATGTGTAAGTTTAGGAAGGAATAAAGCTGATATTAGAAAATGCTGGCTCTCTCTAAAATAAAGCAAACAAGGGGTGCCTGGGTGACTCAGTCATGTAAGCATCCAACTCTTGGTTTTGGCTTAGGTCAGGATCTCAGGGTCTGGGGATCAGGGCCCCACTTTGGGCTCCATGTTCAGCAGGGAGTCTGTTGAGATTCTCTCTCCCTTTTCCCATCCCCTGCTCTCTCTCTCTCTCAAATAAATAAATAAATCTTTAAAAAAAATTTTAAAAAAGCAAGCTGTGACATATACTGAACTTATGTAAATTCTCCAGGAAAGTGTATTTACAAAATAAAGCATAAACATGTTATATTAATTTAATTGGGAGTAGATTCATAAAATATCAATAAAATCCAGGATTTTCATGCATAAGAGTATTTTAACTCCTATAAAAACACATTTTCCTTCTGTCATGTTCTATAATGGAACAAAATTTTCTACTAGTATATCAAGTTTTATAATATTTAATAGGAAGATTAATAGATTATAATGAATCTACAACTTCTGCATAACAACAGAATTCTCTTTGTACAAACCTAGAACTTTTTTTTCTTTTCAGATAGTTTCTTTTATTTCTGTTTTTTTCTTTTATTTCTGTTAATGTGATATATCAAATACGTCTCATAAGAAAGTTTAAGAAGTATGTAAATTTCTGAATATATTCATGTTGTTTTCATGCTTCCCTGTAACCCAAACATTATGACTTCAACTTCTTATAATTTATGTATTTATTTGGTATAACATAAAAATAGTTGTACATAACATTTCTTCCTGAAATACTTTGAGTGTATTAAATTGCAGTCTATGCAATTTGGCAATAAGTCTAATTCTTTTTATTTTAGCACTGAAAGTACTCTTAGAGTGAAGCTTTACATATAGAATCAGATTCCCATTTTCATTTCACTGTCATTTATCAAATTATCTGCCTTTACACTCGCCAGACAAATCAGTTGCAATTAATGCTCTTAGCCAAAGTGGATGCAATTGTAGACCTCAGATTACAATTTTTGGAGATAAAGACACAATATAAAAAGGTAAAAATAAAGAAAAGTAACAAAAAACTTAAAGTACTGCAACTATTGCATACACACACACAATGATGATTTTTTTTTAAATATGACAAGATTATGTCAACTTGTTCTTTTCAGATTTATATTGAGATTTTTTCTCAGTCCCAGTATTTAAGTTTAATGAACTATAATTAAACTATAACCACATATATGTATATACCTATATGAACTGATATACAACAGGAATATGAAACATAAACATTAAAAATGTCTTTTACTTACCTGGAATTGAATAGCATCCACATCATCACAATATGCAGCATTGACAACAGTAATTATTATGGCATCAAACAATGAAAAATCTCAATTAGAAATGCAAGCAGGGAGTTGAATATGCTTTCTGAATTAAAAACCCCTGTAAGAAAGCAGTAGACAGAAAACAACTTAAAATCTTATACTAGAAAATCAAAGTATAAATAAATCAGAGCATTATGATGTTGATTATACAATAATAATATTTTTTCAAATCATAATGTTTACTTCTCTTTTGTATTTCCTAGGGAGATGCACAAAAATAAGGAAGAAAAGACGTAAGAAGGAAGAAGAGCTGCCAAAATCTGTTTTTGTGCAGCATGAATAGGTGATGGGGATTAAGGAATGCCTTGTGATGAGCACCCGCTGATGTATGGAAGTGTTGACACACTATATTGTACACCTGAAACTAATATTACATTGTAGGTTAACTGGGATTTAAATAAAAACTTAAAAAAATTAAGAATTAAAAAAATAAACATTAATTATATAGCAAGGAGTTGTGCAGAATGGCTTCTAAACTTGTAGACTTTCATCCAGCTGTAAAAGAACAGAAGATAAGAATTTTAATGATAGAGTTAGTGTATGCATTCTTCAGGTGACACGTGAAAATAAATGTTAAATATTTATAATTGTCATTAGCTGTGTTTACACCTACTATTTTCTCTAAATGCTTTTGTGGGTCCTGCGGTCTTAGTTTATAAATAGCTAGGGCGATTTTTATCGGATTAGGTCGATTATTCTAATACCTTTCTTGGAAAGACAGACTGTAACAAGATGTTTGAAGATGTACTTTTCTATTTCCTAATGATTACTTTCACTTCTTTAAAAAAGTTTTCTTTTAAATTCCAGTTAGTTAACATACAGTGTAATATTAGTTTCAGGAGTAGAATTTAGTGGTCCATCACTTCCATACAACACCCAGTGCTCATCACAGCAAGTTCCCTCCTTAACCCCCATCATCCATTGAGCCCATCCCCCCCACCCACCTCCCCTCTGGTAACCAGCAGTTTGTTCTCTATAGTTAAGAGTCTGTTTCTTGGTTTGCCTTTCTCCGTTTCTTTTTTTTTCCCCCCTTTCTTTTCCCCCCTTTCTTTTAAGGATAATGTAAGGATAATGTACCACCTCCTAATGGAGAGCCCTCTGTATTATGATGGCAGCCCAATTTTACTGTTGTTCTTCACACACATGTACTCCAATCAGGAGGAATTATTAGCTGTTTTATATTTTTGACATTTTTTTGTTTTTTGCAGAGCCTACACTTTCAGTCTGAAATGCTTGTTTTCACCACTCTTAAGGTTTCTTTAATTTTTTTGCTACAATTAACATCTTTCTAGGCACTCTCAAACCACACTGTCTGTCTGCCTGATGCAAGAGTTTTCTGTTTTAAGACTTTTTTCTTTTTTTTTTTTTTTAGGGTAGTTCACAGCAAACTTTAGAGGAATGTACAGAAATTTCCCATTTACCCCACTGCCTCCACAAATGCATAGGCTCCCCCACTACCAACATCACTCATCAGAGTGACACGTGTTATAATTGATGAGCAAACATTGGCACGTCTTAAATGCCCAAAGCCGGTAGTTTATCGTAGGGTTCACAATTGATGTTGTGCCTTCTATGGGTTTCAAAAAAATGTATAATGACACGTATCCATTGTTATAATATCATACAGAATATTTTCACTGTCCAAAAATTCCTCTATGCTCACCTGTTCAAACTCTTCCCTCCCCCAACCCTTGGCAACCACTGATGTTTTTACTCTCTCCATAGGTTGCCTTTTTCAAAATGTCATAGGGTAGGAATAATATAGTATGTGATCTTTTCAGATTGGCTTGTTTTTTTTTTTTTAAGATTTTATTTATTTGAAAGAGAGAGACACAGTGAGAGAGGGAACACAAGCAGAGGGAGTGGGAGAGGGAGAACAGGCTTCCCACGGAGCAGGGAGCCCGATGTGGGGCTCGATCCCAGGACCCTGGGACCATGACCTGAGCCAAAGGCAGACATTTAACGACTGAGCCACCCAGGCGCCCCAGATTGGCTTCTTTTTTTTCAGATTGGCTTCTTGCACTTAGTAATACACATTTAAGATTACTCCATGATGTGTGTGTATGTGTGTGTGGTTTGATAGCTTATTTTTTTTTTTTTAAGATTTTATTTATTTTATTTGACAGAGAGAATGAGAGAGCACATGAGAGGGGGGAGGGTCAGAGGGAGAAGCAGACTCCCCGCCGAGCAGGGAGCCCGATGCAGGACTCGATCCAGGGACTCCAGGATCATGACCTGAGCCGAAGGCAGTCGCTTAACCAACTGAGTCACCCAGGCGCCCCTGATAGCTTATTTCTTTAGCATTGAATAATATCCCATTGTCTGGATGCAACAAGTTTATCTGTTTACTTGGTCAAGGACATATTGGTTGTTTTTAAGTTTTGTCAATTGTGAATATACCTGCTCGAAACATCTGTGTTCAGGCTTCTGTGTGAAAATATTTTCAACTTTTTTAAGGTAAATACCAAGGAGCATGATGTTTAGATTTTATGGTAAATATATTTGTTTTGTAAGAAACTACCAAACTCTCTCTCACTCTCTCTCTCTTTTCTTAAAGATTCCTTTATTTAGAGAGAGAGAGAGATTGAGAGAGAGAGTGGGGGTGGGGAGGGACAGAGGGAGACGGATTGGGAGAGAGACAATACCAAGCAGATTCCCTGCAGAGCAGAGAGCATAACACAGGGCTCGATCTCAGGACCCTGAGATCATGACCTGAGCTGAAATCAAGAATCAGGTGCTTAACTGACCGAGCCACCCAGGCAGCGCCCCCCAAAATGCTCTTTTTTCTCAAAATCTCTGTTGTTATTCAGAGTTTTTCTGTGGTTCCATACAAGTTTTAAAATTATTTGTTGTATTTCTTTGAAAAATGCCATTGGAATTTTGATAGGCATTGTCTTGAATCTGTAAGTTGCTTTGGGCAGTATGGGCATTTTAACAATATTGATTCTTCCAGTACATGAGCATGGAATATATTTCCATTTATTTACATCTTCTTCAATTTCTTTCATTAATGTCTTGTAGTTTTCAATATATGGGTCTTTCACTTTCTTGGTTAAATTTATTCCTAGGTATTTTATTCTTTTTGATACAGTTGTAAATGGGATTGTTTTCTTTATTTCTCTTTCTGATAATTTCTTATTATCTGATATTAGGAAATTGTGTACACTTTTTTTTAAATATATTTTTACCTGGCTAGAGGCTCATAGATTTTATTGGTATTTTTAAGAACCAACTTTTGGTTTCATTGACATTCTCTGATAATTTTCTGTTTTCACTATTATTGATTTGTTTTACGTTTTATTTATTTTTTTCTGCTTAATTTGCATTTAATTTTGTTTTCTTTTTTTAGATTTCTCAGGTGGAAACTTATATTACTGATTTTAGGTCTTTATCCTTTTCTAATATATGCATTCAGTGCTCTAAGTTTTCCTCTAAATACTCTCTTTTGGGATCCCACAAATTTAGATAAGTTCTATTTTATTTTAATTAAGCTCAAAATATTTTTTAAATATTATTATTTTTTTAATTTTAGAGGGGGAAGGGCAGAGAGAGAGGGAGAGAGAAGATCTCAAACAGACTCCCCACTGTCTGTGGAGCTGGACACAGGGCTCGATCCCAGGACCCTGAGATCATGACCTGAGTCAAAATCAAGACCTAAACAATTAACTGACTGAGCCACCCAGGTGCCCCTCAAAAAATATATATATATATATTTTTAAATTTCTGTTTATGTTCTTTGATTCCTGTGTTATTTAGAAGTTTGCTGTTCAAACATTTTGTAATTTGGGATTTTCCAGTTATCTTTCTGTTACTGATTTCCACTTTATTTTCATTTTGACCTGAGAGCAGACTTTGTATAATTTCTATTATTTTAAATTTGTTGGGTGCCTGGGTGGCTCAGTTGGTTAGGCAACTGCCTTCGGCTCAGGTCATGATCCTGGAGTCCTGGGATCGAGTCCCACGTCGGGATCCCTGCTCAACGGGGAGTCTGCTTCTCCCTCTGACCCTTCCCCCTCTCATGCTCTCTCTCTCTATCTCATTCTCTCTCTCAAATAAATAAATAAAAAATCTTTAAAAAAAATTTGTTAACATTTGCTTTATGGTCCAGAATGTGGTCTATCTTAGTAAATGTTCCATGTGATCTTGAAAGGAGTGTGTATTCTGCTGTTGTTGGATGAAGTCACTGAAAGATATCAATTATATACAGTCGATGGATCATGTTGAGTTCAATTATGTCCTTCCTAATTTTCTGCCTATTAGATTTGTCCATTTCTGGTAGAAGGGCATTGCAATCTCTAAGTATGATAGTAGATTTATATATTTCTCCTTGAAGTTGTACAGCTTTTGCCTCACATAGTTTGATACTCTGATGTTAGGCATATGCCCATTAAGAATTGTTATGTCTTCTCAGAGATTTACTCTTTAACATTATGTAATGCCCTTCTTTATCCCTGGTGACATTTCCTGCTGTGAGGTCTTCTCTGTCTGAAATTAATAGAGTTTCACATGCCTTCTTTTTATTAGTGTTAGCATGGTACACATTTCCCCATTCATTTACATTTAACCTATATATATCTATATAGATACATGCTATAGGCTTCTGGTAGACAATATGTAGTTTGTTCTTATTTTTTGATCCACTCTGAAAATCTTTGCCATAACTGGTGCATTTAAGAATTACACATATTTTGAGCAAAATAATATTTTGTATTCCATATATTTGAAAGGGTAATTAAGTGATATTTATTTCTTGAGACTTTTTCATATTCAATAATGTTCATTTTAATTCTCCCAGATAGGATTCTCAGTTTTCATGCAGTCATTTTTTGTTAATGTCTAATTATTCTTCCATCATCCATTTAGAGACTTTTTTTTTTTCTTTTTGATACATTACACTTCAGTCGTATCACATTCAGCCTGCTTGGGCTCGACTTAAAATAAACTTATTCTGTGAAATGACAGTAAAAATCAGCAAAACAAAATGTCATTGCAAACTGCCTTATGCTTTTATGGCTAACGATGATAAAATCTCCTATAGGACTTTCATGATCAGGTTAACAGATCAGTAGCTAAATTTTTATCAATCCCTACTTTAAAAGTACTAAAGTAATAAACACCAAATAATGAATAACATATTAAATAAGTTAATAAATTAAATTCAGTTATGTGTTTTAAAGTAGCAAATATATAATAAAAACAGATAAATTCAAACTTAATTATTAAATTGATAGAATAATCATGGCTTAGGTTATTTTTGAGAGACATATATATGCATATTGGCATTTCATTCCTGTCACAAATAAGTACATAAGTGCTATAGATTAAATGTTTGTTTCCTCACCAAAATCATATTTTAAAATCCTAATCCTCAAGGTGATGGCATCAGGATAGGGATCTTTGGGAGGTGATTAGGTTATGATGGTAGAGTCCTCATGAATGGAATTTGAACCCTAAAAAAGAGACCAAAGAGAGCTTCCTATCTCTCTTCCACTATGTGAGGGCACTGTAACAAGATGGCCATCTATGAACCAGGAAGCAGGCTTTCACCAGATATCAAATCGGCTGGTGCCTTGATCTTGGACCTCCCAGCCTCTAGAATGGTATAAAATAATTTTCTGTTACTTATCAACCACCCAGTGTATGGGATTTTGTTGGAGCAGCCCAACCTGACAGAGAGTAAGCAAGAATAAAAAGTCTTAAGCTAACTCAAAATTAATGTATGTGAGGATTAAACTTTACTACTTTTAATCTAATGTCTATTTTCCAGTTATATGTCTTCCAGTTATATGAGTATAGACAGATAGAATAAATAGAGTGCTAGGGAAAAAGCAGATGCTTAATAAGTAAATGTTGAGTTGAATTTAGAGACCATTATTCCAAATTCTTCTGACCAGATTCAGAGTTTTACTCAACAAAAGATTGAATAAGTGGCACTCATCAAACTAAAGGATAGCATTCAGTTGTTGAGAGTTTAGCAAAGATTGGTAAAAATGTACAGATGTTTTCAGCAGCATCCACACAGACACACTTAAAGGCTAAAGTAGCATGGTATGTAAACAAAGCAGTATATTCTGTTTCTGTAAGTGTGAAGTTTGCTCGTGTAGAAAATTGAACCCATTGGAGCTTGTTTATGAATACAGAAAGATTTTCAGGGTTGAGGTTCAGGAGTTATATGTTTTACAGTTTTAAAATGACTTCCCCAAAAACATAAAAATTCTTTAAATATTATAGTTATTGTCATTTTAAAGATAAATTGGTTAATGCTGAGAATTGCTTCTTCTTATTTGGAAATTTTAGCTTCTCTTTCAGGCAGAGCAACTAGTTGTCCCCCCAAAATAAGTGTTACCAAGTTAACATTATTTGACTTTTTCATTTTTTTGTCCTAATATTAATTAATAGATTTTATACCACAAGCAAACGTTAGGTTAATATATTCTCAAATAGCTAGATGTGGTGCTAAAAGAATTAATCAGATTGACTTTGGTGTATGTTGTAGAAAGAATAATGTTCAGGCGCCTGGGTGGCTCAGTCATTAAGCGACTGCCTTCGGCTCAGGTCATGATCCCAGAGTCCTGGGATCGAGTCCCACATCGGGCTCCCTGCTCAGCAGGAAGCCTGCTTCTCCCTTTTCCACTCCCCCTGCTTGTGTTCCTGCTCTCTCTGTCTCTGTCTCTGTCAAATAAATAAAATAAAATCTTAATAAATAATAATAATAATAATGTTCTCCTCCCTCACTTCAAAGATGTACATGTCCTAATCCCTGGGACCCATGACTACATTAACTTCCCTAGTAAAAGGAACTTTGCAATTGTGATTCAGGTAAGCATATTGAAATGGAGAGATTATCTGAGATTATCTATTTGAGCCTTATATAATCACAAGTTTCCTTACAAGAGGGAAATAGGAGAGTCAAAGTTAGGAGAAGGTGATGTGCCCATGGAAGTAGAGAGAAAGCCAAGCAGCTAGGAGCCAAGGAATGCAGGCAACCTCTTATAACTGGAGAAGACCAGGAAGGGATTGTCCCTGGAGCATCCGGAAGGGACCATCCCTAAGGAAATCTTACTGTCAACCTGGTAAGATTCATTTCAGACTTCTGACTTCAAGAACTGTAAGGGCGCCTGGGTGGCTCAGTTGGTTAAGCGACTGCCTTCGGCTCAGGTCATGATCCTGGAGTCCCGGGATCGAGTCCCACATCGGGATCCCTGCTCGGCAGGGAGCCTGCTTCTCCCTCTGACCCTCCCCCCTCTCATGTGCTCTCTCTCTCTCATTCTCTGTCTCAAAAAAAAAAAAAAAAATTTAAAAAAAAAAAAAAAAAAAAAGAACTGTAAGATAACAAATTTGTGTTATTTTATTTTATTTTTTTATTTTTTTTTTAAAGATTTTTATTTATTTATTTGAGACCGAGAGAATGAGAGCAGAGAGCATGAGAGGGAGGAAGGTCAGAGGGAGAAGCAGACTCCCTGCCGAGCAGGGAGCCCGATGCGGGACTCGATCCCGGGACTCCAGGATCATGACCTGAGCCGAAGGCAGTGGCTTAACCAACTGAGCCACCCAGGCGCCCCAAATTTGTGTTATTTTAAACCACAAGGTTTGTTGTAATTTGTACTGCAGCCATGGGAATCTAATACACAGCATGAGAAGGAACTTGAAAATTAATGTCTTCCTTTGTTGCTTAGGCATTGTCATTTTCTTTGTTCTTATTCTGTTTTGTAAATTTTGTCCTTATATGACTTTACATTATATATTTCCTTATTTGTTTTTATATTTGATTTCACTAGTATATAAAGGCCACACGTATTTGGACTTTGTTTTCTTCTCTGCAATATGCCTATGATAAGGTCTCACACATGATGGGCAATCAATAAATTTCTGTTGATCACTGAATGAAACATGAATGAAGATTATTATCAAAGTCTAGGACACCATTATTAGGAATAATGATTCCTTAGTATGTAGGAGAAACATTATCCAGAAAATTAATAATAATTTGTAATTTTAATGATAGTATCTTAACATTTGAATGTTGCTTTATGATTGATATACTTCATCTCATTAGCTTTCGAATCATAATTTAAAGCCCAAAAAACCAAATATTATATTTTTCATCTTTGTAGTCACAATGTCTAGCACAGTTTCTCCATAAACAAATAATATCAACCAATATCAACCAATATCAACAACATATCTCCTGGTTGTCATGCTAAGAATTTCAAATACATTTCTTGATACTCTTTTCTCACGTTAGGGATTATGGGAAAGACTGAGTGTTTCACTTGTTTGTCCAATATTTCACAGCTAATAAGTAGTGATACTATGATTCAGGGTCATTTGTTTCAGACTAGGAATGCCCAGTATCCCTATGTTACAAGGGCAAGAAGTAAAATTGTGCATGAGTATTGAAGGGGCTGGATTTGAGCAAAATTTAAGTCTTGGTCATTGCTTGAATAAAGAGGAGAGTTACTTGGATGAAGCCCAGATATCACATTAACGTAAATTCCAAATGCTACAAAAATTAAAGTCTTTAAAAAGCAACAAATTATATTAAAATAATATGAGTTGTTATTTTACAATGTCAGAATGTTGAAGATCTCTCTAATCTTGATTTTTAAATCCATAAGATACAATAATTTGAGAAAGTGGCTAACTCCACAAGTGAAATTTAAAGGGAAAATGACAAAGTGAGAGATACTTCACAACTCAGATCTTAGACAAAAGGCTAACCCCCCAATATGTAAATAGCTTCTACAAATTAAGAAAATCAATAGAAAACTGGTCAAAGGATAAGAAAAGATGGTTATTAGAAACTCTCAAATATATGAAAATACTTTCATCATGACTTTTAAAAGGAAAAATGGAAAATAGCAGTTTTTTTTGTAACCTATCAGATTGGCAAACATAAATATTTGATTAAACTCTGTATTAACAGGTCTCAATCATTATTGGTGGAGTTGTGAATTGTTAAAATGTACATGGCCAGGTCTATTAAAAAATACACATACTCTTGGGTCTAACAATTTAAATTCTGAGAATTTAGAAACATATGTAGTTGGAAATATTTCAAGTAATGTACATACAATTTTCTCAATGCATCATTGTCTATAATTATTGAAAACATTTGGAAGCAATACAAATATATTTCAATAAGGAATTGTATAAATAAATTATGATAAATACCTATAATGGAATACTATGAAGATTTAAAAAAAGAGGCAGCTCTTATGTGCTGATATGGAAAGTTTGCCAAGATAAATTGCTAAATGCAAAAATCAAAGTTTTGAACAATGTGTGTTGCATCCTCTCTTTGTATAAAAGCAAGAAGTTGGAAGAGAAACATACATTTGTATTTTATTGTGTACATTTTTAAACATCTTCTTAGACCATTAAAATATAATACAAATTGTACAAAATTATAAAAAGCATTTACTCTTTTCTGCTGCAAGTCATGGAGTGAGTTGGATAAATGGGTTCAACCATAGGAGACAGGCATTTTTTGCAAATAAATTTAGTTTCCATAATAGAGTGAAAATGTCCCATTTTTAGAACTAGTTTATCCAACTGAAAGTAAATATGAATAAAATAATCATTCTTAACCTCTCAGAAAAGAACATGATATTTGATGGAAAATATAAGTATAAATTATTGCACAGAAATAAAAAAATATTATTTTTCTAGGACTGCTTGGCTGGACAATATTTTTCACATAATATCTATGATAAATAAAACAGATATTAATACCTTTTGACTAGTTTTCATCACTGTATATTGGCTTTTTCCTTCTTAATGTAATAAAGTAGTGATGCTTTATCATGGTATAATTGCCTTATAAACTGGGGTTTGCTAAAGATCATTTTTTTTAATAATTTAGAGAAATAGAAGGGGGGGGGAGGAGAGAAGCCAAGTTACACATTATATCCAAATAAGGTGAAAAAGAAAGCAAAATATAAAGTAGACTTTAAAATCACTTTCGTTTCCATCTGGCAAGAAGACCAAAATGGAAAGTAAAATAAAGACACATTGTAAACTGTACACTGGGAATTACAGTGATGGTCTAATTAAATTAGTCACAGTGAAATTCAGATGCCTTACTTTTTCTGAAATGTAAAATAATAAGGTGGTAAATAAGTACCAAGATCTTTCAACTCTTTAAGAAAGTATTTTGGTTTTCTGTTTTCAAGTGACAATACACATCAAAATAAGAGGCATAAAGAAAGTATATAGTAAAGGTTTTGAAAAATAATACATTTATTTTTGCCTATTATACATTGTATTACAAGTTGTGTAGAATAAATAGGCAAATGTTTCCATATGATTTATATGGCAAATTTACAATCCGTTCTCTTATTGCAGTCCTGATTTTAAATACTCTGTTCTAGTGTCCCCATAAATTACCAAATGTTTCCAAAATAGCAAGATTTGTTTGTTTATTTTTGGTCAGAGGAAATGTCTGAAATTTTGTTTTAGAATTACCAATCATATGTCTGTGAATGTGTGTGTGGACATGGGTGTGTTACCTTCCTCAACTAAATAATAAAATGGTTTTGATTATTTTACTCACTTTTTATAAATATAGAATTGTCAATTAATGATATTAGGTGTAACTTTAAAGGGCATCTTGTTGGGCGCCTGGATGGTTCAGTCAGTTAAGCATCTGCCTTCGGCTCAGGTCATAATCCCAGGGTCCTGGAATTGAATCCCACATCATGGACTCCCTGCTCGGCAGGGAGTCTGCTTCTCCCTCTACCCCTACCCCCTGCTTGTGTGCATGCACTCTCTCTCTCAAATAAATAAATAAATAAATAAATAAATAAATAAATAAAATATTCAAAAAATAAAAATAAAGGGCATCTTGTTAAAGGAACTATAAAGTTGAGATGAGAGGTTTTTTTTTTTTTTAAGATTTTATTTATTTATTTGACAGAGAGAGAGATAGCGAGAGCAGGAACACAAGCAGGGGGAGTGGGAGAGGGAGAAGCAGGCTTCCCGCCGAGCGGGGAGACCGATGCGGGGGCTCGATCCCAGGACCCTGGGATCATGACCTGAGCCGAAGGCAGACGCTTAACGACTGAGCCACCCAGGCACCGGAGATGAGAGGTTTGAGGTGCAAACACATAAGGTTGTTTTGTTTTTTCTAATCCCAACTTCCATCTATGTTGACCTAGGATCTTAGTAAATGTTACCTGTTACCCACGTCTGCACCTGAAGAGAGGCTGGGGACCCAAGTCAGGAACTAGGAATCAACAGTAGGAAGCATGAGATTCAAGACTAGGGGCTCAGGGGTTCTGAAGGTGATTTTGTTACCTATGACAGCATACATGAGAGAGCATGCTGAGGTTAGAAGAGACTTTCCATTTAGAGTCCTTTTATGCAGGAAAATAGGTGAATTGATCATTTGGTAATAAAAAGCACAAGTAGATGTATGGCCTGTCATACATGTAAGGTGATTTTGTTACCTATGACAGCATACATGAGAGAGCATGCTAAGGTTAGAAGAGACTTTCCATTTAGAGTCCTTTTATGCAGGAAAAGAGGTGACTTGATCATTTGGTAATAAAAAGCACAAGTAGATGTATGGCCTGTCATACATGTAATTTTATAATTCCAACTGAATAGCTGTACTTTAAATAGTGAAATTTTAAAAGTGCATATCAAAGGGAAACTTTCAGTATTGTTTTAAGAACTGGTCTGACAAGGGCAATGTTGGGGCTTAGCTAAGAAGGGTCAGATATGGAATCAAGGCAAAAGGAAAAGAGGTTATGGGACAGGTTCAAAAAAGGAAAACTACCCCAAACTCTCTCTCTCTTTTTTATAGACATTTTTTTTAAAGATTTTATTTATTTATTTAAGAGAGAGAGAGACAGAGACAGAGAGAGCACGAGCGGGGCGGTGGAGGGGCAAAGGAAGGAGGAGCAGAGGGGGAGGGAGAAGGACAAGTAGACTGCCCGCTGAGCATGGAGCCAGAGGTGGGGCTGGATCCCAGGACTCCTAGATCATGACCAGAGTTGAAGTCAGACCCTTAAAGGACTGAGCCACCCAGGCACCCTTACCCCAAACTCTCTTACGTGAGGGTTTCACACAAGCATTTCTAGGAGACAGGTTGTTACTTTCACCTACATGAATTTATTTGGTGATACCTCAAATGCTTAGGTTTATGGCTATTATTAATAAACTACATGTAATTTGTTTTTAGAAAATTTTATAATTGCCAATCATTCTTATTAATTCATTATAAACCATTTTACATACTAATAGGTTACAAACTCAGTGTTCAGCGTTGGAAAATGAAAGAATGAGTAAGAAATCATACCTGCTTTTCTGTACCTTGCTAACAATTATTTTTTAAAATTAATGTAGAATTATAACAACTTCCTCAGCATTATTATTAGGTTGTGGTTTTTGAACCCTTTTCTGGAATAAATAGACCAGCTAAAATTGTCTTATCTGAATTTTTTGCTATAGCAGTCTAAGAGGAATTAAGAGTAGATTTTTATTTGTTACAAATTTATTGTTTATCTTCTTGTTCGAACATGCATCTTTGCTCCAGCATTTTTATTTTTATTTTTTATTTTTATTTAAAATCTAGTTAGTTAACAAACAGTGCAATACTGATTTCAGGAGAGGAGTAAATTTTGAAATAATCTTCACTGAATATGTAAATAGATGTACATTGCTGCATACACGTCTCTAATACTATGCCTGTTGCAGCATATTTGACTCTTATATGATAATTTTGTCCTGATGCTTTGTATAGGTAAACTGGAATCAATTGAACAAATAAATAAATATTCATTTTATTTTTTATTATTTATACTACATGTTATTACTAATCAGAACAGATTAATCTAACACCTACTATAAGCAATATGTTATTCTGATACTACGTAGATAAAGTTAAAAAAATAAAAAAAAATAGATAATGATTTTAGGACCTTGCAAAATAAGAGATGAAATGGAATTTTTTGACAGTGCTGAGTGTGAGTTCTCACACAGTGTCACTTAAATAGGGTAGTCTCTGTTTTCTTTAGATAATTTTCTAGTTTAACACTGACCATCATCACCCCACTACCCGAGTCTGGCTTTCTTATTTATATCATTTGATTATTCCCTGCAGGAACTGAGTTATAAGTCCTGAAATAAAATATATCTGTAGCCACTGATAATCCAAGAAGAATGCTGTTTACTAAGGGAAGTCTATGGAGACGCTGGAGAGAGTTTTCAGGAAGGAGATTACTTCTGGTTGAAATACCTGGGTAGGTTTCATTGAGAATGTGGCACATACAGAATGCCTTGCAATTGCATTAACAATAAAACCTTGATATTTTCATATTTTGGCGGGCCATTACCCAAATTATCAATTGGGTATAGGACAATTATTAATTGAGAAATAGTTCTGCTAGTCACTGTGAAGACAAAAAGAAGACCAAGAGATTATTTTTATTATTGTGTCCTCATGGAGTTTACCAAATTCTCATGGTAAAATATCAAACTCATTGGGAAAATCAACATCATTCTGAGTTCTGTCCAAACCCTGATAGTCTGCTGAGTTTACCCTCATAGGATAATTAAATATGTAGATGATAAAATTCTTTCCTGGATCTTTCTTGTACAATGCGGAATTTAAAAATAATTATTTCTATGTTCCTTTTTGATTGCATGTTTACCTCTCCAGGATCTTACCCATCTTATCTATCACTGTTTACCTTTTCTCTTGTAAGCAGGTACTCTAAAAGTCAGCTAAACTTTTACTGCCTTTTTAAAAAAATTTTTTATTGTTATGTTAATCCAGCAGCAGTCCTCCGTGACATAAGATTTCCTACAACAAAGTCTCAGTGGCCAATACTGTTTTCACAAGCTGATGTATTAGGTACTGGAAAACATTTGAAAAGATCATGATTACACTGATGTAAAGTAACAATGGCAGGAAATATAGTTTATTATGTCATAGTTCTAAAAGTAACAAATTCTTCACTCCTAGTTATTTTATCAATGACAGATTTTATCTGCTTTCATTTATCTTCTTTTTATACTTGGGCTCCAAGGATAACATAGGAAGGTTGGAATAATTTTGTTTAATGCTAGGTAATCTATGCAAATAATTATGAATTAGATAACTCTTATTAACCGTCATGATTTCATATCAACACGTCTGCGTTTCAAAAATATATCCCTACTTCTAGTGCGAATGCAGGGACATTTCTGTCCTTGCTTCCAAAGTTTCCAAGTATCACATGCTTCTCAGAGGGATTCAGTGACAGTACTAGAGAGAAGTTAATTGTATAAAGTGTTTTCTCCTTTTTCTTCATGTACACACACATGTTTATACACACTCATGTATCAATTATCATCAAACTATATTGATGTGGATACTGTTCAAATCTCCATCTGAAAACTCTATGCATTTTGAAAATACGAGATAGGAGATGTACTCAGAATATAGTTGGAGCATACTGTCAGGGAACATTTGATGACCTCTTGGACACATTTTTTAAAAATCCTGGTTCTGATAAACAACCTTCAAAACTAGGTATCCCTGCTTATCAGGGCTTGAGATTTAACAGGTATACTAATTTGTCCTTATAAAACATAGAAGAGACAAATATGAGAAGATATGAGAATATGAGGAACAATACCAATCAATATCAGTAAACCAGATATTATAAAAGAACATTCTCATTCATAGACAAGTTACCTGGGAATATAAGTTACGTAAATCTGCTTGGTGAATAAGAACTAAACCAAGACTTTTTGTATAATTAGAATGATTAAAGATAACAAATTTTGATAATCTGGTATGTTCACATACGTAAACATAATTCTTATTAGAGCAAGCAGATACTAACTTTATCCTAAAGTAGCAAACATTTTACTGCACGATGTTTAGATGGGTATCGCCAGAGTTTGCCTCTGGGCTATGCTGTCTGTATATTCTGTTTTCACCCCCAAAGCTTCTTACCAGCCTGGTCTTTCATTTGCATTTTACTATCTATGATACGATCGCAAACAATTCTGGTGTCCTAGTAACAAATTGATGTCTTTGAGGTGATTTTGCACAACTGGGCTCACATTCATGTAGAGTTGATTTCATAAAACTCTTATAGGACATTCTTATTTCCCTCATTTTATAGATATACTTAATTGCCTAAGTTTGCCCTCATGAACCACCTGCAATCATTATATTGTTTGAGTCCTTTTTTCCTTCAGTAATGATTACCTGCTCTTAAATTACAGTATGTTTTATTATATACTTCAAAAGTGCAATCCAGCATAGTTGATATTTACATATATTGAGAGAAAAATTCCACAAAGACTCAAATAAGCTGATCAGTAAATAACCCTTTGAAACCATAGAATATACTGTGGGCCACAGATGTAATTTTCTAGTAGCCATGTTGACAGAAGTTAAAAGAGGTTAAATTAATTTAAAAATGTATTTTAAGAAATATATATAACTTATTCAATACATAATATATAGTTATGAATGATATATTTTCACATTTTCCATTTAGTTGTGAAAATGCAATGTGCATTTATACTTAAATTGCATCTCATTCCAAATGTTCAGTATCCGTATATGGCTAGTAGTTATCATCCTGGTCAATGCAGCCTTAGGTAGGTTATTTTTATAGGGTTATTTTTGAAATAAAAATTTAGAAAGAGTATATAGTATAAATTTGTATTAAGACATTCTACTTAATTTTCTCAAAGACCTTTGAACTGTCTTCAGATAATAGGAACATATATTTTTTATGGCTTCGTTTTACTCTAGGCAATTATCAACATCATGAAATTCTATAAAATGAAATTCATGAAATTCTGCATGGCATGTAGACAAAGATTTCAGATTGAGTTACCATGTGGGTTTAAACAAAATCACCCTTAATTGAAACAAACGATTGTTGAAATATATTCAATATCTAGTATCAATTAAAAGAGAAACTTTATTAACCATGAGAAATTTCAAGGATAGCCAAAAAAACCCCTACCTAGAAATGTATTATTTGTCTGACATTTTATTGTGATCATCAGTCTTTGAACATATTCACAGCAAGATCCTTATTTTATATATATTTTTTAAAAACTTGAAAATCTACTAAACTTAGTTATTTCTACATAAAATATCTCATTATGTATTGTGTAAACAGAACAGGACAGATTAGACTCCTAAATTATGAGCTTTTAAAATAATGACTTTATAGAATGAAGATACACATGGAGGACAAAGTATTTCAGTAAATTATTAACTATCTTTTCTATAAACTGAAGTATGATGAGATAATATTATGCAGGAAAATTTTAACAAGGGAATTTCCTATTCTTAACTTGCTTTTTAGGTTTTAACAAAATGCTTTAAAATAATTTATAAGATAGTTGTTCTAGTTATGATCACTATTACATCAGAGTGCAGCATTTTCCCCTGTAATATATGACTTTCACAGAGAAATAATGCACATTAAAAATATATATTGTACTTTTCGAAACATTACAAAGAGATATTGAAGTATATATTCAAAAAATGTAAGAGATAGTCAAAATTATAGAAATAATATAGAAATAAGATGGATACAATGAATGAAATATTGCCTTCTCTTGGCTTAAGCTGGAGCCTTATGCGTAACTACCACATTTAATAATACATAATTTCGGGCGCCTGGGTGGCTCAGTTGGTTAAGCGACTGCCTTCAGCTCAGGTCATGATCCTGGAGTCCCGGGATCGAGTCCCGCATCGGGCTCCCTGCTCCGCAGGGAGTCTGCTTCTCCCTCTGACCCTCCTCCCTCTCATGCTCTCTCTCATTCTCTCTCTCTCAAATAAATAAATAAAACCTTTAAAAAAATAATAATAATACATAATTTCCAGGAAAGTAAAGTAAACTTTTATTATTAAATTATATAATAAGCATTTTATAGTACAAACTTTATTTGGTTTTAAAAATATAGTGCATCTAGGGGCGCCTGGGTGGCTCAGTCGGTTAAGCGGCTGCCTTCAGCTCGGGTCATGATCCCAGGGTCCTGGGATTGAGCCCCGCATCGGGCTCCCTGCTCGGCGGAGAGCCTGCTTCTCCTTCTCCCTCTGTCTGCCGCTCTGCCTACTTGTGCTCTCTATCTGTTAAATAAATAAATAAAAATCTTTAAAAAAAAAAAAATATAGTGCATCTAAAGTGTGGTCCCTATAAAGTCTGAATACCTTTATCAACCAAATAAATAGCACAGGTACAAAAAGAAAAGATCAGTCACTATGCCTTGTTCCCAGTAGAATGTGAAAAAGGTATTTGTTGAAAGGATGGATGGTTCACATTAGCATATGTCTTTGTGATACTGCTCATTATGATGTTAAATACCTAGACACATAACCATCTTTTTTTTTTTTTTTAAGATTTTATTTATTTATTTTAGAGACAGAGCACAAGAGGGGGGAGCGGGAGCGGGAGAAGCAGACTGCCTGCTGAGCAGGGAGCCCGATGCGGGACTCGATCCTGGGACTCCAGGATCATGACCTGAGCCAAAGGCAGTTGCTTAACCAACTGAGCCACCCAGGCGCCCCAACACATAACCATCTTTTTTATCACTAAGTTAATGTGGTGTTTTCTGGCATGATAGTTGATTTGTTATCAGGGCCTTAGTGGAAAGGTAAAGAACAATGTCTAGCTAAAGTTTATCCACATTTTTCTTTCCTTTAAATATCCATTTTAAATACCTAAACTTGGGGCACCTGGGTGGCTCAGTCGTTAAGCGTCTGCCTTTGGCTCAGGTCGTGATCCCAGAGTCCTGGGATCGAGCCCCACATCGGGCTACCTGATCAATGGGAAGCCTGCTTCTCCCTCTCCCACTCCCCCTGCTTGTGTTCCC
>NC_058404.1:179501309-179528235 GCF_002201575.2 Neomonachus schauinslandi
GGGGGAACCCTTCCCCCCCCCCCCCCCCCCCCCCTTTTTTTCCCCCCCCCCCCCCCCCCCCTATAAAAAAAAAAAAAAAAAAAAAAAAAAAAAAAACCTAAACTTTTGTTTTAGGTTTCCAGGAGAGTGTGACCCGCTGAAGCTGATGATTTGGCAAGCAAGTAGGTGAGAGCTGTTACTGTCTGTGGATGGCATTTGCAAAGGTGAGTGTCCTGGTAGAGAACACTCAGGAATGGGGCAAAGTATCACTCCCATTTCAGTTACTTTCTCACTCAAAATGTAGTAGAAGAAAAGGTATGCATTGAATGGCCACTCTATAATCTGAAAATATTGTATTATACATTTTGTAAAGAATCTGGGCTTTAAATAACATTTTTTAACATTTAGTTGTTTGCTAATTTAATGATATTTTAGTAAGTCTGTAATTATTAAAATAAATCTTTTCTGAAAAAAAACAAATAAATGACACATTTGGCACACAGATATGAATAAGTACTTTTTAGTTATTTTTAAAGTTGCATATCCATTTCTGTATTTTATTTTTCTGTAGAAGATTTAGAATCATGATTTGCATCAATCCGGGTAAATTCATTAGCTGAATAATCCATTAGAATATTTATTAAGCACTTATATTCCTGGTTCACTACTAGCCACTATAAAACAACTAGTGAATGAAAAAATTCCACTATTTAATTAATGCAATCCATATAATAAGATGAGATATCATTATCAAAAAAAATAGCAAACACTGCTAACGACTTACATAAATCCTTGACAAGGATATTTATTTTCCTTTATTCTAAATATGACATGAGCAATGTGGAGCTTTAGAAACAAGACATGGCAGATTTCAGATATGAAAACTCTAAACAACAGTGATTCTAATGATAGTAGAAGCAGGGAGAAGAGAAGAAATTAAGGATTTTTGAAAAATGTGCAAGTAGATACAATCTGTTCTGATTTTTTTTTTTCCATTTAATTATTTATATACATTTGAATAATATTTGGGAGCAGTTGAGAAAACACAAGCACACATTCATACCCGCACTTAAGGTCACATGCTAAAAGGTTTATTCTTTCTATGTAATGGCATGGTAAGACATTATTATTTTAAATGTCTTACTAGTAAGTGCTGTGAATTTGTTGCAGTTTAAAAGATATTTAGCTAATAGAGTTTCCAGATTCACTATTTGTTAACACTGAATATTGGCTTCCATTTGACTGGTAAGTATCATTAATTTATGGACCAAAAAATGTTCTTTCCTTTACATGGACATTCATACCTAAAGAAAGCAAGATCTAAAGTATTATATTTAGAAGTTCTGCAATTGGGCGCCTGGGTGGCTCAGTTGGTTAAGCGACTGCCTTCCGCTCAGGTCATGATCCTGGAGTCCCGCATCGAGTCCCGCATCGGGCTCCCTGCTCGGCGGGGAGTCTGCTTCTCCCTCTGACCCTCCTCCCTCTCATTCTCTCTGTCTCAAATAAATAAATAAATAAATAATCTTAAAAAAACCCCAAAAAACAGGTTCTGCAATCTGCGGGTTTTTTACATATACAAATATAAGTTAAATTAATTTATATATTATGTATAATTTATGTTTTATATTATGTATATTGTGTGTGTATGAGTGTGCATATATATACACACATATATATTTTTATATGTATAAATGAAGTGAACACTCTTGAATAAGTGGATGTTGATAGGAATGAAGTTTAGCTTTTTCACTAAGAACAAACATCTAAATCTAAGTTGAATTTCCAAATTTCCAGTGCTTTCTTTATTTTTTTCTTACTAATTCGTTTAAACCTTTAGAAATTTAAGGCACAATTGGCACAGGTCCTTTCAGTCATATTTTGATTCAGAAGCTGAAGATAATTGTTAGTTATAAAAATGTTAATCCACGCTGCTATTACTCTAGTTTTGTGTAATGGATGAAGGGGATTTGTTTAGTCAATTTCAGACTGTTCCAATTCCAAATGGTAAAGTTCCACAGTGGTTAAATATTAAGCATTATTATATTTTCTTATTTCACATGTGCCAAAGAAAATTAATATATTTATATATTTATTATATTATATTATTAATGTTATATTAATAATGTTATTTGTTAAACAATCAAATATATAATCAATAACAATCAAATATTATTTATTTATTTAAAAAATCTAAGAACACATGGAGAGCGAATTGAGGACAATATAGTTAAAGCAAAAGGAAAAG
The DNA here is from genome assembly GCF_002201575.2 of Neomonachus schauinslandi. Lineage (NCBI taxonomy): Eukaryota > Metazoa > Chordata > Mammalia > Carnivora > Phocidae > Neomonachus > Neomonachus schauinslandi. Next base: position 179,503,534 of record NC_058404.1, read on the forward strand.
TGAAAAGAAACATTACACAGCTAATAATGGAGATTTACTTCAAAGGTGGTTTTTTTCAGAATTATTTTCTTTCAGTTCTTTAAGTTTTATTCATCTTAATGTCACATCATCACAATGCATGTATGAAAAAAAAAATCAAGTTTGCTCTCATTCCCAGCATGAAAATCCTTAAGAATTAAAATAGCTTTTATTTTACCACCTGGCTTGTTTTATCAAATTAAGTCTACATGTATTTGTGTGTGTGTGTGTGTTTGAAAATACCACTCAATACTTTATGACTATTTGACAACTGACATTCTATAGCCTCAGCTTATATTGATAAAATTGGAAATATGTATTTTAGATCATAACTACTAAACAAAATATTTTACAACTAAAGGAAGACTACTGCAAGGTTTGTTCAGGCAGAAACAAACAAATAATTTAAAGCATGTTATTACGTGAGTGAAAATGTCACTCAATCATTAAAACTGAATTTTTTATTTGCTGGGACAAATCACCTTTGCTGATATATGATATGTAGCCTTTAGCTATTGTTGACTAACAAACTACCTCCAATCCCAGTGGCTTAAACCAACAACCATCTATTATCATATGTCACAAGTCATGAGGACAAGGATTTGCAGATCTCATTTGGGCTCCTTCAGGTTTCATATGACTCCTGCATCTGCAGTTACAGTAGAGGCTCCATTCAAGGCTGGAGTAGCTTAGCTGGGGCCACTGTGCTCCATTGATCTTTCACCTTTTTCTGACCTACAGGCCAGCTGGGGCACCTTTACAATGAAGATGGTAGAAGCATAAAATGGCAAGCAAAATACACTGAGCCTCTTAATATCTATGGGTAAAACTGATGGCATCACTACTATTGTGCTCAATTAGGCGTATCATAATCAAATTCATGAATGGGAATTGCTTCCCACGTGTAGGGGAGGACACTTCAAAGGGTATAGATTCTGAGAAAGATGACATGTTGAGACTGTTGATGGAATGCGATTACAAAATGAAGTCATTTTTCATTTTGCTTTAAGTACATGAAAAAAACACTCTCATGGATGTTCAGTCTCACAAGTAAACAGAAAAAAGCAAATTAAAATAACAGTGATATCACTTTTCAATTAGGTATACAAAATTTTTTTTTTTAAATGGATATTAACCTTATAAAGACATAGCCTTTGCTAGAAGCCATATAAATAAATCTGATTTGGAAAACTGTCAATATACACTAATACTGAAAATATTGAGAAGTTATACCTGAGGAATTCAGCTTTTAATACTTAAACATTTTGGATCTAAATATCTCTGAGAGTTTGGCAAAGCAAAGTTTCCCCATTAAAAAAAAAATCACATGGTGCATACACAAAAGTATTTGCCTATTTTCAGGTGTTGTATTTAAATTTTACAGCCCATGCAATATCTGCTGAGAGGCTATCAACCCCATTCATAGGAACACCAAAGTTATGGATGAAGATGTTCATGCAGTGCTGTCAGGAACAGCAAAAATTGCTGTCATCCTGAGGGCCAAAAGATGAAGACCTAACCAGTAAAATGTGTGGTATTCTTATAGAAGAATATCACAAGGCTGTTCAAAGACTGTACTAGATACATAGATATCAGTATGAATGAATCTCAGTAGCATAATGATGACTGAAAAAGATATAATTATTAGATCTTGATCTTGAAACTATGGAATTTGTCAGTTAAAAAGTTACAAAATGTCACAATATGATTATGAATTCATTTGTATTTGAATGGGAGAACTCATATTAACATATTTAAGCAAATGTGACTATGGTGGTAGAGTGTAGATTTTATTTGAAATAAAGCATAGAAGGGGGTAAGAGGAAGATCCATTTTTGAATAAATCTTATAATGTCCTCTAACTAAGGAGTATAATCAATTGAATAGGTCCAAACCCGTGCACTAATATTATATGTAAATTTGTTTCGTTTCCTCCAAAAAACAAGTAACTTATTTTTAATATAACATATTTAGAGAGAAAATTAAATGTTATTTTACCTCCTTAAGTCTTAGTTTCCTCACTCATTAAGGAGATGATACCAACCACTGCTTAACAAGTTTATAGTGAAGATTAATTGAGATGATGTATGCAAAGTGATGAGTGTTTTTCATGTTAACAGTTGTTTATTTAACATTTATTAAACGCCTACTGTACATTAGGCACCAATGCGGGTCCAGAAGAGAACAGCAGTGAACACAAGAATGATACTTATTCTTTCAGGGATCTTGAATTCCAGATGGGTGTTGGTAATAAAGGAACTAACCCAAGGACATATGATGGATGGATTAATGGATGGGTCAACGGATGGATACACCGGAAAATATCAAAGAATGATAACTGCACTATTAGAATTAAAAGAGTTGATAACAAACAATGACTGAGTGGCCAACTTCTGATTTGATGATCAGGGAAGAGTTTCTTAGAAGACTACATTTAAACCACGACATATGGGGCGCCTGGGTGCCTCAGTCGTTAAGCGTCTGCCTTCGGCTCAGGTCATGATCCCAGGGTTCTGGGATTGAGCCCCACATCGGGCTCCTTGCTCAGCAGGAAGCCTGCTTCCTCTCCCGCTCCCGCTCCCCTGCTTGTGTTCCCTCTCTCGCTGTGTGTCTTTCTGTCAAATAAATAAATAAAATCTTTAAAAAAAAAAAAGAAAAAGAATAAACCGAGACATAGATGATAAGAGAGTAAACTATGCGGAAAATAGAGGAGATCATTGCAGGAAAAGGAAAGTCACTAAGGTACAAAAGAAATGTTTGTGTTCAAGGAAGGATAAAAAGCCTGAGTGATGGGAACATTGTAAGGGAAAAAAAAAAGAATGGTAAAAGAATAGTCATAGAATTCTACATGAAATCCATATGCAGGATGGAAAGCAAAGGTAGGAAGGCATAATTTGATTCCAAATGCATGTGAAAACTGCATGGTCTTAAACAAGTGAATAATATTATATACTTTATGTTTAAGATAATCTTTCTGCTGTTGTGATGACAGTAAATCAATATGGATAAAAGTATAAGAGAAATTTTAGGAAAATCTTGAAGAAATCCAGGTGTGAGATGATTGTGGTTTGAACTAAGGAGGGCAAATGAGATTGGAAAAATAGTAGGCAGATTTAGAGTACATTTTGCAGGAGATTCCATAGAACTCCCTAATGAACTAGAGGTGTTGACTGAAGGAAAGAATCCAGAAACAAATCTAGCCATTAATTATTGCAAGTAATTTCTAGGGATTATTGTATAAGTGTCATTTTTACATTCAATGATCTTAAAATCTGAAAGAAAAGATATATGCAAAGAAATACTTCTACCATATGCAAAAATACTTATAGCTTATTTACAGACTGTCTGCTTTCCCCCCAAATGCTTGCAGTGACTTGTTAAAAAATACAGCTTACTCATCTTATTACTTTTACAAAATTACCATCAGAGAACAACAAATTCTGCAACAAATTAAAAAAAAAAAGATGCTGTCATGACAAGGAGATTCTTAAATAGTAAGGTGAGAAACAAAAAAATTAGGAAGTTGTAGTATGTATATCTATAATTTATTTCCGAGCCTCCTTTAGCTAAAGCTAAAAAGAAAATCTAATGGATTAATGAATTATAATTTTCTGGTAGCTGGTCACATGAGAGACATTAGCAGAGATACCACACTTTTTCTGGCTCTGAGCTGAGAAGAACTTCTATAGAGAATTTAAACAATATAAAGATCAGCATACTCTCTTGGTTTCTCGTATTATTTCAGAATTATTTCGTTTCTTATGTTATTTAAGAATTGAGATTTGCATTTACATAAGCAAGTGGCCTATTGAAGCAGAGCCAAATTCAATGTCTATGCTGCAGAGAAAGAAAATGCTGGTAACATTAAAATAGTAGTTTATCCCCAGTGAAATGACAACATCACTTATGGAATAGCCTCAAGTTCCTTAAGGGCCCAGTATGCAATGAGTTATGTTATTCATTTATTTAACAAATATTTTCTGTTTACCATTTGTTTTTGGATAATTTTGTCAGGACATTTTGTGTAAGCGGTAACTTAATATAAACAAGGATCAAGCATGTTCTTTGTTGTGTGGGAAAGCATGCATATGAGAAGCAAAAATATAACATGAAAATAATTGAACTAAGCCATTTGTGGATAAAGTCCTGTGAGAGGGCTTTTTGTTCTATGAAAGAGAGAGATTTGTTTATTTTTGTTGTGTTTGCATTCCTGAGTGAAGCATCTACCTGAAAAGACCTAAGACAGAAAGTTACTTTGAGATAGAATTTTTAAAATGGCACTTTTTTTGGACACAGGAATGCAATGGAAAAGGCATGACTGGGAAATTAAAAAAACAGTGAAAGTGTAGCAGAGGAAAAAGGTATAATGAGAAAAAGTAATAATGAATAGCTCACCATGGCTTCAAGGTTTTGTGTTATAATGATGAGCGCTGGTGATAAAGCTTAAAAGGTGGATTAAAAAATGGAACCCATGGTAGCTTTCCTGTTTTCAAATTTGTACTTTCCTGCAGAGAAAATGGAAATTTATTGGCAATTAAGGTATATAAAAGCCATGTTTTAGGAAAGTTAATCTGACAGCAGAGAGAAAGAGGAGGATGGAGTCCCCATGGAGCTAATTTGGTGCCTTCCACTCATCATCAAATACTCAGACTTGTAACTATTGGTCCACTCTAGTCCAATGCACAGCTAAAAATGTACCACGCAGAGTAACAAAGACTATGGGAATTAAACAGAAATTTCAGCGCTGCTACCCATGAAAGAAAGAGAAAGACACATAAATTTTAACATGAAGTCATGACAGATGGGCAGAAGGAGAACATTTTAGGGGCAAGAAGTGAACATGTTTCTCCATGATACAAACTGGGAAAGCTTGCATTGGTCACCTTTTTTCTGTATATATTTAAAAATTTATGAAATAACATACTGCTGATTTACTTTCTCTGAAAAATTCCATTGAAAAGCAGCATATAAAGTAAAAAAGATAATAAATTCATAACATTAGCGGAATAAGAAACACAGCCATCAGCAGGAGAGAAAAGAATGTTTCATTTTGAGCATTGCTTTAGATCAGTTTATCAAGATGGGAATTATCTCAACATTTTGCAAGAATTCACATGGGAAAATATATTGAATTATATTTTCCTAAAGGAATATTTAATTTATATGCTTTCAAGTTGATCTTCTCCAAGTTGAAAAATATAGTAAAATGTAGATTATAATAGAATATAGTAAAAAATAAATATAACAAAATATGGACATGCTATAATAAATATAATATTATAAATATAACAAAAATGAATATAAGAAAATGTTATTTACTAAATATATATAAAATAAAACAGAATAAATTTTACTATACATTTTATGTTGTTATTATAAAATGTGAAATATGAAATATAGTGTTGTATTTATAGGTTTTCCCAATGTAAGTATATACATTTTTTTCATGTTCAGTTTGGCTATTTTGATTTCTAAAAGTTTTTCTTGATTGTTTTTACCACACACAAAACATTTGTTTTATTATTAGATTTTATTATTCATATATCCCATTCTATTACTTTAATATTTACATATGTCTATGGGCGCCTGGGTGGCTCAGTTGGTTAAGCGACTGCCTTCGGCTCAGGTCATGATCCTGGAGTCCAGGAATCGAGTCCCGCATCAGGCTCCCTGCTCAGTGGGGAGTCTGCTTCTCTCTCTGTCCCTCCCCCTTCTCCTGTTCTCTCTTTCTCTCCCTCCCTCTCTCAAATAAATAAATAAAATTGTAGGGCGCCTGGGTGGCTCCGTTGGTTAAGCGACGGCCTTCGACTCAGGTCATGATCCTGGAGTCCCGCATCGGGCTCCCTGCTCGGCGGGGAGCCTGCTTCTCCCTCTGACCCTCCCCCCTCTCATGTGCTCTCTCATTCTCTCTCTCTCAAATAAATAAATAAAATCTTTAAAAAAAAAATTACATGTCTATTTTTTTCACTGAATATATTTTAAGACTCTTCTAATTCTTGAAATAAATGAATATTTCATTTATTTTATGCCATTTTTGATTTATGACAAACCATTAAAACATGTAAATTCTCTGACTACAGTTTTTTTTTTCTCTTCTGTAAAGATTGATAACTAATGTTTGTTGTTTTTTTGTTTTTGTTTTTGTTTTTAAGATTTATGTATTGTTGTGCCTGGGTGGCTCAGTTGATTAAGCGTCTGCCTTCAGCTCAGGTCATGATCCCAGGGCCCTGGGATTGAGCCTGCATCAGGCTTCCTGCTCAGCAAGGAGTCTGCTTCTCCCTCTCCCTATGTGCCCCTCCCCCCCCACTCTTGTGCTTTCTCTCTCTCTCAGTATGTCTCTCTCTGTCAAATAAATAAATAAAATATTTTAAAAATAAGGATTTATATATTTATTTGAGAGAAACAGAGAGAGTGAGCAGAGGGAGAGGGAGACAAGCAGACTCCTTGCTAAGCAGGGAGCCCAAAGCGGGGCTCCATCCCAGGACCCTGAAATCATGACCTGAACTGAAATCTAGAGTTGGAGCTTAACTGACTGAGCCACCCAGGCACCCTAATGCTTCTTTTATTTACTCAATATTACCAAAATGCAGTTTCACAGTATGTTTCCAAAATACAAAAATTTGAAAGAAAACTTTATTACTGTTTGCATGTTTTCTTGAATTTTTGATGGAAGAATAGAAATATTATTTACTCACTTTTTTAAAGATTTATTTATTTATTTGTCAGAGAGAGCACACAAACAGGGGGAACAGCAGGCTCCCCACTAAGCAAGGAGCCCAATTTGTGACTCGATCCCAGGACCCTGGGATCATGACCTGAGTCGAAGACAGACTCTTAACTGACTGAGCCACCCAGGCGTCCCTATTTACTCACTTTTGACATTGCTGTTGTGCCTAATATAATAGCTAATTTTTTGTGAATATGTCCAGGGCTTTGGAAAAATGCCATCTCCATCTTTTGATTCTAATTTGACATATTTACATTGTGCTAAGCATATTAATTGAACTATTAATTCCTCTATGTCTTTGCTTACTAGGCTTCTTCTATTTTTTTTCTTCCAAAGATTGAGATATGTTTGTTAACACCAAAAATTACTTCACAGGCTCTGTTTTGTTGCTATTTCTCCCTTGTAATCGATTCTTCATTGACATCAAATATTTCAACTCAGATAGCATAGGTGGATTGTCCTAACACCTTTATATTATAGTTGTAATCATGAAATTCTCTTCCTATGAGAGAATAGAGCAATAGTCCCTGGGAGGATATGTTCACACATTGTCCTTCTAGTTGCCCTGTTTTAATACTCTCTCCAACAAACTGTCATGCAACCTCATTTCTCACACCTCCAATCGTCCTGGGAATTGCTTTAGGGATATGACAGGGACATGTTAGGTTAAAGGTAAAGTGATAATTTGCCCATTAAAAATAATATCTTTTATGTTTAAGATATATTTTGGATTCATACAGGCTTTCGATGCTTTAAACAAGAGCAGATATAGTAGCTTTCAAGATGATCCTTTTACTGTCTGTTGCAGGATATAGAACCTGGATATGCAATGAGACAAATCTGAAATAGGTTTTCCTCATTCTCACTCCATCTGCTTTAGGTTAGGGAGAATTCCTTCCAGATTCTGGCCTTAAGTTACAAGGTATATTACAGTTTGGTGTTTTTCCTGTGTCTTCATGTGAGTCACTCACTCATGTGAGTGAAGTTTGGTGATGCTGCCTTGGAGTCAAACAGCATATGCAACAAGAGGTAATATGACTCACATATTTAACAAGGGAAAAATCAGCTAGCTATTTCTAATAACCCTAATCCCCCTTCTCACAAAGCTGAAAATCTTTTCTTTGCACTTCCAGATCTACTCTTCTTCTCCATCCTGTTCTGTTGCTGACAGGGCTTCATCAATAGGCATTCTTGCTCTCTGACTTCTGGTTGGGTTTCAGGATGGGAGGTATGCCAGATGACTGCAAGAGAGGAGGAGAATGAGGTTATATAGTTTGTTCCCATGGATTCCTACCCAGAGTTGGTCCCTGGTGGTTAGCTGTAGCACATGTATGCCCAGAATCTCTCTGTACTCAGGCTTAAGAGTAATACAGGCTCCCTACACTGTTCTCTAGGGTTCCCTCAATATGACCACGATTTTGTAAACCCCCCCTTTATTAAAACAGTCTCATATTATCCAAACTTGTGACAATTCTTTTCTTCAGGGACTCTGATACACTATGTTTGATTAAATTATGCCTATATAGCTTTTGCTACATTCAATTACATACATGCACCCCCAGCCCATCTCTCTAATTCTCAGTATTAACAATATTGACAATTCCTGACCTATGTAGAAACTTTAAGCCTGCAGCTGTTCCATTAAAAAAAAACATGACTCATGGGATTCAATCATAGTGGAACTTTATTTTATTCATCACTGATACTTTATGTGTTCTCTGAATTGCTAGATCTTCCACTGCTCCAGGATAAAACTTAGGAAAACACCAATAAAATTAGTTGCAATTTTGAGACACTCATACAAATACACACACACACACACACACACACACACACCTGTCTGTTTCATTTATTTTTTTATTTATTTTATTTATTTTTATTTATTTTTTATTTTTTTTAAAGATTTTATTTATTTATTTGAGAGAGAGAATGAGAGAGAGAGAGAGCACACGAGAGGGGGGAGGGTCAGAGGGAGAAGCAGACTCCCTGCTGAGCAGGGAGCCTGATGTGGGACTCGATCCCGGGACTCCAGGATCATGACCTGAGCTGAAGGCAGTCGCTCAACCAACTGAGCCACCCAGGCACCCTATTTTTTTTTTTTTTTAGATTTTATTTATTTATTTGACAGAGTGAGAGACAGTGAGAGAGGGAACACAAGCAGTGGGGGAGTGGGAGAGGGAGAAGCAGGCTTCCCGCTGAGCAGGGAGCCCAATGCGGGGCTCGATCCCAGGACCTTGGGATCATGACCTGAGCCGAAGGCAGACGCTTAACGACTGAGCCACCCAGGCGCCCCATGTCTGTTTCATTTAAACAACATTCTGAGCCTGGTTGTAATAGTTCAGATTTCTGTCTTTGCTTTGACCCTTCTTGCCAGCATTCTGTAGGAAGGAAGCCTGTTCTCCATCCTTGTCTCTAGAGGGGACCATTTAATTATGTTCACTTCACACCACTGGACAAGCTTTGCCCCACCTGAATTCACATTTTTTTTTTTTTAATTGTGCCATTCTCCAGCAACATGCAGTTCACATTTTCTCTGTTTCTTCTTAGTAATTCAGTGACATCTGAAAGATTTAAATAAAAGCAATAATAATTGACAATGTTGAGCTTTACCTAACCCTGTGCTCCTGGAAAATAGCAGCAGTTCAGAAATGCTCCCGTCCTGTGTCTGGGAAACAGCTTCCCGTAAGGAACCACCTTTCTCCATTTGACCTAGACAAGACTCCCAGATGAAATGACCCACTCATTTACCTATGACAGGGACAGACACAATCTCCAAATTCCCATTATTTGTCTCATAAATGATTAGATGAGTGGTTTGTCCCCATTGGCCAATTAGGACACAAGGCTCACTAACTTGTCCTGGCCAAAATTTAGTTAGATGTCTCCTCTCCACACAGGTCCTTATCTGACCCATTCTTAAGCAAACATCTGAATGCAGAACTACATGTCCTTTTTTTTTTTTTTAAGATTTTATTTATTTATTTGAGAGTGAGAGTGAGAGAGCAAGAGCAGAGGGGAGGGGTAGAGGGAGAAGGAGAAGTAGACTCCCCCTGAGCAGGGAGCCCGATGTAGGGCTTGATCCCTGGACCCTGAGATCAGGACCTGCGCTGAAGGCAGATGCTTAGCTGACTGAGGCCCCCAGGCGCCCCAGAACAATGTCTCCTTAAGGGCCCTTCAGAGAATCTACTGATCTCAATCTACTCATCCCACACTGCCCACCTGGTTCTTGCTAGCCTTGTTTTAACTCCTCCTCATAAAAAAAAAAAAAAAAAAAAAAAAATCCATTTGCCTAATGGATGCTTAAGTTTTCCTAACTTGGAGATGCTTGCATGTCTTATGACTAGACTGTTATCCCTATTGCCATAGTTCCTAACTTCTATTGCAACAGTGTTTTCAAGGAAAGTGTCGCCTTACCTAAGTTCAGATTTGTTTTTTATCTCTGATAACTAGATCCTCAATTCTAGGCTAAAGCAGAAACTCCTCAATACTGATTGTAATCTTTTTAATTCAAATTTTTGTCGTTTGTTAAGTACTTATTTAAATAATAACTCTCTAAAACACCTCCAATTGCCCCAATTATCGAACTCTGTCCTAGTCTCCCTTCATGTTTTCAGCAGATGATTTTTTTCTCAATTACTGAAATTGATGCCTGAATATGAAACTTCACATAGTTTCATTAAACCTATTTTTTTCTTTTTTGCTAAAAATAACCTTTCACATTTGTCTTTGAGCCTGTCTCCCCAAACAGTAAGCAACTTGCTCAATCAATTATTCCTTCAAACTTGCATCTTTCATCTCTTTCTCTCCATCTTTGTCAGCGGGCCTCAGATATATACTGAGGTGTCCTATGGTCTTTAAAACAACAACACAGAAAGCAAAAATGGTTTTCTTAGACCTTACCAACTTGTTACAATCTTTTTTCTTCCCTTCCTTTTCTTGCCAACTGTCCTGAAATAATTGTCTTTCCCTTATCTCTTGTCATTACTTGATCACCTGGGTGTTCGTTCTACATCACTGGGGTACTGCTCTTGAAAACTAAATCCATCAGCACTTTCTAAGACTCAATCTAATCTTGACCATACACAATTAAAATATCTGAGAACTTTCTCCAATTGCAAATTTCCTTGGAACTCCAACTGTCCTTGACTGTTCTCTCAGTCCAAGAGGCCCGGTTTCTGTGACTGTAGAACTAATCATATTCTGCCTCAAGACTTATTTTTATTTCTCCTATTGTTACTCCCTCAAAAATATTAGCTCAAAATTCTGCTCTGCTGGGCGCCTGGGTGGCTCAGTTGGTTAAGCGACTGCCTTCGGCTCAGGTCATGATCCTGGAGTCCCAGGATCGAGTCCCGCATCAGGCTCCCTGCTCGGCAGGGAGTCTGCTTCTCCCTCTGACTCTCCTCCCTCTCATGCTCTCTCTCTCTCATTCTCTCTCTCAAATAAATAAATAAAATCTTTAAAAAAAAATTCTGCTCTGCTTTCACATACTTTCTTTTCTTTATCTTCTTCCCCCCTTGGCAAATATATGCTGTCAGTGTTTCAAGTATAATTTCTAAAGAAATAATATTCAATTCCATATATTCAGCTCCAATATCTTGCATGTGTCATGTGCTTTTTGAAGCATCCTAAACCCTACATACTTCAAATAAAAAAAAATATAATTTTCTCCCTTTGTTGTATGATTTTTCTTCTGGATTTTCCTCAATTACCAGGTTTTTCATTTTACTCCCACCATTTTCTCTCTCTTTCTTGCTCTTCTTATTCACTAATACCCTAATTCTTAAACAAAACTCATGTTCAGTGTAAACATGTACATTTATATATAAATATATATACATTATATGTAAATATAAATATAAATACAAATATAAATATAAATAAATAAATAAATATATATTATATATATAAGCTTCAGAGAGTTTTCATTTTTTTCAAATTGGAGCCTTACTTTTATAATTTTAGAAATAGAATTTAATAAAGAATATGTAAAAAATAAAAATGGAATTGTTTTTAAAAACCTTGGTAGATAAATAATACAGAATTGAGTTCTTCCATGTGAAAGAGGGTAACAGGCCTGGAAGCTACTTACCTGACCCTTCATGGTAGATGCTGTGCCAACCTCATGGACATAGTTCACCAGCACTCCTGGAAATCATTCTCCCAAAGTCTCTTGAATCTGTATCTTCTCTTCTATTCTCACCAATTTCTGTTTCTCTTTCCATTATATTTTTATCTTATGCATATTCTCAGAAATGGTCTCCTTTACATTAATCTCTTCCCATTTTAAGTCCTGTTGCTTCCTAGTGCTCAATTTTCTGTGTAAGTAATGTGGTAATCAGGGAACTCCTCATCCCAGCGCTTCTAACAACTCCCCACAGCCTTACTAATTGTGTTCTAATTTAAGTCTATGGGACATGTGGGGATTCTATGAATTAAAGTCAACCTATATTTCTAAACGTACCTTTTATAAATCCCATAACCTCATGTCCAGCCAAGATCAAATTCTCTATTTTGGAGACCTGTCTCATGGTCGCCTGCTCCTGCCTATTAACTCATGTTTCCATTTCAGACCACATCATTTTCTTCAACTTCTTTGTACAGGAAATTGTAAACATCTGCCATCCACGCTCAATCCATACCATGTTTTCGAAGGATTTCCTAAAAAAAAAAATCACCTGACATAGTCTTTTGCCTCTGAACTGATGATCCTTGAGTGAAATTGTTTTCATCACTCATCAGCCAGGCTAACAGTCCTATTGTTTTCACTGGGAGACCTGTGGCATTCGGTATAATTTTCAAGTGTTATCTGTCGGTAAATAGTTACTGCCTAGGCCTCCTGAAGTCCCCCAGACAGTTATTTCAAACTAATGTATGAGGGGTTAAGAGAATGGAGATACCACAGGATGTTCCCCACCCCAAATTTAAAATACACTGGTAGCTTGAGGAGGTCTGTAAATGCAGGCACCATAGGGCAGGCCTGGACATGGTAGGGTTGATGCCATTCCTGTAAGCGCTACAACTCAAGACGACAGACAGCTCAGTACCTATTAGAACCCACAGTACTGTGAGCATCAGTAACTGGCCTGTATCAACCAGACAGTTAACTACCAGCCTGTAGAAGCTGCAGCTTCTGCCATGAACCATAGAGATCATTAAATCACAATCTATAACATTCTGTTTTCTAATACACTTCTTTGACGTAATGGATGGAAAGCATTGAGAATATGCCTGGCACATGTTAATTGCTATGTAAATGTCATCATCATTACTATTAATATCAATCTAGATCCCCTTTCGGTTACAAGCTTGCTAACTTAAACTGGCATATCCTCGAGAACCTAGCTTACCTTCTTACATATTATCTGCTTAGTAATTATGTTTCAGAAGAATTAATTGGGGGATAAAAATATAGAATATTTTCATTAATTTATTGTAATGGATTTATGTGATTACCTCTGTGTAGGGCTACAAAAGGCACAAAGAGGTATCATCTAAAGCTAAGTTACATAGCCTTATAGCTTACATATAAAACGTTATATTTGAGTTATAATAAAGTCAGATTGTAATAAAATAGGGTTCTAGCTTTTGTTCTTTTATAAGGCCAGAATTTTAGAGGGAGTATATCCTAGAATAAACAGATTAAGAAAACAAAACTATTTTGGTTAATGAAGTGGAAGTAAAGGGGGATTTGACAAATGATAGAAATGTTGTTGCTTAGGGTGATTCTCATAATTTCATCAGAGATCAGTTTCTCACAGTGAGTCTGACCGAAAAAAAAAAAAAAGTAGTTAGAAGACAGGGATGATATTAAGGACAAGATATCCCCCAACTTCCTGAACTTCAACTGAACATAAAGTCAGTACACACAGAATGAAAGAACCCAGGCATGGCTGATCCTATCATTCAGATCATCCAATAATCAATGGATTTAGAAAGACTAAAAATGTTGGTAAAATAAATGCTGAACTATTGATCAAGCCCACCAGGGGCCCGTAAACATGAAAGCATAGCTTAAAACTCACATACGAGCAGTCCCAAACACAATGTGACATGATGAGAAAGCTTTGCTTACCACTGGTGTCACAGAAACAAGGTTTGTTGGTGTGAATCTTATATTTCCGCTATCAGGAAAGTTCTTTAAATCGAATATTGACGACTTTACGTGACAGCAAAGGAAGATCACTAGATTTTTGGCTGCCATTCTCTGGATCATTAAAGTATTAATTTAGGTGATAATAAAGATTGAACCATGGGTGATAGAGTCTCATTTGAGGATGCTCTGAAAAAACTTTTGAGTTTTGAAATTATAGAATTGCCCTAAACACTATCACTCAATACTTTTTCACAGCAAATTCCTCTGAAATATTATGATATGGGCTCATATTTCTTGTTTTGTATGTGTTTATTCTGGAATTGAGATAAAAGTACATATCTTTGATTAAGACAATTGCAATTATTTTTTCTGCTTATGTTTTCAAAGATTGACCAATGACATCTTTGTACTATGTCACTTAGTAATTGCATCCTATGACATATCCTGGCTCACTCAAGTGTGAGATATGCTGGTTTTATCTCTCCAAAGAGCTTAATGTGTTTGTCCAAAAAATCATAAGTGATAGTAAAGCCCTGGACACATTGTAAGTATTCACAAAATAATTAGTTTACTGGTATTTTTAAGAAATTTTTATTTGGTTGAAAGATATAGGTCTCAAAATTTAATTTGCATAATACTGTTAGGTTGTTGTTGTTGAATTTTGAGGGAAAGTAAAGTTAGTGGTGTAAAGCCATTAAGTCACATGATTGGTAAATACAAATACAAAAGGATAAGTAGGATCAAAATTTAATAAAAATTACTAATAAAATCATAAGTATTTGCTCAAATCTCATAAAAGAAACAAAAAATATTATTGCTTAACGGCTGGTAGTTTCATAATATAAATACTTAATTACTTCAATATCCAAGAAATATTTACTGAGTATCTACCCTGTGCAGCCACAGTGCTATGTACTATGGAAAATCTAAAATAAATATCACAAATCAATATTTATAATTTAAGAATAAATAAGCCATATGTACAATGTATATTCAAATTATATTATAAGGACTACAAATGTAGTTAAATGTTCAGTTTTAATAACTCTAGGCAAAAAAAGACAATATGCAAATACTATAAATTACTGTTTAAACAAAAATGCTTTCTTTACTTAATATATGTAAAATAAATTATTTTGTGAAAGGATGGTGAATGAACTACATATATCCACAGAATGGTACATAATGGTGCTTTTGAAAGTTTGGTAAGTTTCCCAGTTTAATGAATTGGGGAAGCATCCATAGTATCCTACTAAATAAAGGAGCGGATTAGAAAACAGTAGCATAAAATCCCAATCTAACTGCAAATATATAGAATGTGTGTGTGTGTGTGTGTGTGTGTGTGTGTGTAAGCCAAGTGGAAAATTTTCAAGTGTTCCTCAGGACTTCTAGCTTGTAAGGGTCATATTGACTTTTAAGATTTAGTTGAAAGTGGCTAAAAGTCACCTCATCATCTCATGGGATTTAATAACAAATAAGCATTCTTCCTAACATCTCTTGAGAAATCTGAAGGTGCTCACATCCCTCTGTCTCTCTCCATTTCTTTTTTTTCCCCCTAGCTTTTTAAATTTTTTTTTATGTTATGTTAATCACCATACATTACATCATTCGTTTTTGATGTGGTGTTCCATGATTCATTGTTTGCATATAACACCCAGTGCTCCATGCAGAATGTGCCCTCTTTAATACCCATCACCAGGCTAACCCATCCTCCCACCCCTCTCCCCTCTAGAACACTTAGTTTGTTTTTCAGAGTCCATCATCTCTCATGGTTCATCTAACCCTCTGATTTCCCCCCCTTCATTCTTCCCCTTCCATTTCTAACCTCTGCATGTGCAGCATCATGTGTCTCCTTTCTCATCCTCAGATGTAGCTCCCCTTCCTCCATTATCCCCAAAAGAACAATTAAATAATCTCTGTGAGCTAAATGCTATGAAAGCCCAACGCGGTAGACAGATGTTACTCCAGAACAGAGGACAGAATTCAGCATAATACTGAATATTGTTCTTCCTCATTTTTTTTTTTTAAAGATTTTATTTATTTATTTGAGAGAGAGAATGAGAGAGAGCACATGAGAGTGGGGAGGGCCAGAGGGAGAAGCAGACTCCCTGCCGAGCAGGGAGCCCGATGCGGGACTCGATCCCGGGACTCCAGGATCATGACCTGAGCCGAAGGCAGTCGCTTAACCAACTGAGCCACCCAGGCGCCCTGTTCTTCCTCATTTTTCAAAGTCATTTGGGCACTGAGTCCTGACACTGAGCGTGTCTCCTTTTTTTTTTAAAGATTTTATTTATGTTTTTTTAATTTTTTTTTTTTTTCATGGGGAGGGAGAGAATCTCAAACAAACTCTCTGCTGAGTGCAGAGCCTGATGCAGGGCTCAGTTTCACAACCTTCAGATTATGACCAGAGCCAAAACCAAGAGTGAGACACTTAACCAAGTGAGCATCCAGGTGCCCCAGAGTGTGTCTCCTTCTTATTCACCATTTAGAGCCCTGGTTTCTTGTCCTCTTTCAGGGCTTCCTTCTCTCCTTCTTGGCTAATGGTGTGAAAAGCAAACGTTCCTTACAGCTTTTTATGCAGAAAAATTGAGCTTTCTCAAGTTCTCAGCTACAAACTAGAGTGCTTATCTTTCTAAATCTGAGTGTATTAATGCTTCTCACATTCTCCAACATATAACAGCACAAAGAAACATTGGCATTCCATTTATGTCTATGTCATGAAGCAACTCAAATTTTGAGCTCAGTCTCTTCATCCTAAAGGGAATACCACCACCTTTATTTCCTGTATCACTGTTGGAAGAAAAGAAGCAATTACAATGAGAAAGATAGAGATATCTTTTTAATTTCTAGCATTGATTTTACTTCCCACTATACTTCCCACTACACTGTAATAAGATGTGTGGAAATGCACAAAAAGTCAGTCATGATTAAATGTTACTTTGCTTACCTGAATTATCGTTTGTGCATGCATAAATATTGTAGCCTAAAATCAGTAATAAGAAAAATCAGACTGAGACATAAGACGTAAAAAGAATAAACCCTTCATACAATCTTTAAAAAAAAAAAAAAAACTAGCATTCATAGCTTTTATTTTCGCTCTCCAGTAAATTTAGACTAGAGTTCAACTTTTTATTCCTTATAGAAAATCTGGTTTCACTGCTGCGCATTATCAGGTTCTTTCTTATCTCAAGTTATCTTTCAGTCAATTAACATAAACATAACACCTTGTGTGCTGAAAATTCAGTACATTGGGAAATAAGAAAATAAGTAGTTCATTTTGCTTATTTAAAATGTAGAACTACCCAGAGAACATCTCACTCACTGATAACATTGATAATGGTATTGGAAACCTAAGTTTTGAAAACAAAATATTATAAAGATTAAGTGCTTGCAATTTTTGACTTAGGTAAAAGTTTCAAGTCTTTTAAAATATGGAATACTTTTTAAAACAAATCTTGGATCCTTCTTAAATTATAAGTAAACTCAAACTCTCTCTGAAACTCAAGGTAGAGTTGTTTCTTTTTCTGTTCTACTTCCTTGAACCATTAAATTAGTCTTCGCAGTTTTAAGACTTGTGATCTTACCATTCTAGTCTGTCTGCTGGACAGTTTATTCCTTCAAGACAGGGACCATGTCTAAGTCACTTTTGTGTTTATTTGTCTATCATACTCCTGAATCAGGGTAAACATTGCATGTATCCTTATTGGACACATACATAGGTAGAAAAGTCCACTCAGTCTCTATTCCAGGAAGTGTTTTCTTTTCCCTAGTGTTGGTTGATAATGGGCATATAGTTATGGAATTTCCCTCAACTGCTCCCTTATTTTCCACGTCTCTCATTTCTGCTCTGAGAAATAAATAGTTCAGTGATTACCTTTTAAATTTGATGAATGTTAGCAAAAATCTTGATTATTCAAAGCAAAAAAAATAAATGTATGCCAGAATTTTCCTGAATTATTATATCAATTCTTGATTAACTTTGTAAATATTCATTAACCCTAGAGGAAAAATATAAAATTTTGATATGTCAGTTCAGTTGGGTTTTGAATAATAACTGTACCTCACAAATATCTTCCCAGAGATGACTTTTATAGGAACTAAATATAACTGTGAGAGAAAAATAGAAAGATGTTCCTGCATAATCTTAATTGTGAGCTAACTGCCATTGTGCTGACCTAAATTCAAATACTTTCAAATATTATCTAATTTGTATCCCTTCCATGATGAAATCAACTGGTATAGCTATGTGAAATCATGATCATACATGATCATACATAACAGATCAAATGTTCTACTTAATGTTAGATGATATTACTAACTGCTTTGCAAAATTGCTAGTGAGACCATGGCCTGAAGAGGTCATGTGTACAAATCTTGAAGATCTTCACCTGTTCATTGGTCACATATTGAACTCCAAAATCCAGTCCCCATTAAAACATACAAACAAAAATCCTTGAATACGCACAGCGCCATGAGAGAAATTGGTTGTTAAATGATTAGAGTCCAAGAATTTTTATTGAATACAGTTTGCTTTGTTGATGTTGTGCCTCCCATACCATTTCCATAAATGATTGATAGCATTTTATGTAAAAATCCTCCAGGCTAATAATTTCATGCACCCTATTCTGAAAAAATAAAAGCATTGCATAATTTTCACCTTACATCTCATAAATATGATCTCTAGGTCTAGACAGATATATGCTGTATCTATCACTTAGTCCCATAATCGTAATTAATTACTGTAAATATTGTATTTATAAATATTGTAATATTTATAAATATTTATAAATTTTATACTTTTAATAAATTTACAAATATTATAGTATTGTAATATTGTATTTATAAATAATTACATTTTATGTTTTAATGTGACTATTAATATAAAATTGTATTTTTGCATAATACTTAATTTTAGAGGTCTTTAGAGTTTAGAAGAAAAAAATGGCCATTATTGTGAGATCCCTTTGCATATGTATTATTAACACCATTTCTCAACTAAGAGTCAAAATGCAGATATTTAATGGAATTATTCCAGATAACTTTGCTAGTAGTAAAGAGAGATTGGCATTAAAACAGTTCTTCTGTTTTCAAATCCAAGTCAAAGTGCATGCATTTATGTGTTCATTTGTGTGTGTTTGCATATTTGATGAGACCATGAATTGATATATTTATTCAACCAAATACATATACTAAGCTAATTATAAAGTCTTCTAAGAACTGGCAGATATTTCCTTATTTTAGTTGATCTCACTTTCCAGCTTATACTTATACTCGCAAACCAATAAACACCAGCCCTGTGACCAGTACAAATATAGATAAGTTCGTGCATACATTGAAAGTTTTGTTATGTTTTGTTGTCTGTTTATTCTTTTGTGAGAATACATACTAAGCTCTGAACACTACTTACCTTCAGGGAGATAAATTACAATAGTAGAGAAACAGAGGAAGCTATAAGTCATTAATTAATTAATATTAATTTATTGTAGAAACATTATTTTTAGAAAATGTAAAAAAGACGTATGCAAAATAATACTTAAGTAAAATAACAGAAGAATTAATGGTGCTTGGAGAAGTCAAGAAAGTTTTCATCTAAAGATCACAGAATTAGGGGCGCCTGGGTGGCTGAGACTGTTAAGCATCTGCCTTCAGCTCAGGTCATGATCCCAGTGTCCTGAGATCAAGCCCCTAGTTGTAGGGCTCCCTGCTCAGCAGGAAGCCTGCTTCTCCCTCTCCCACTCCCCAGCTTGTGTTCCCTCTCTCACTGTGTCTCTCTCTCAGTCAAATAAATAAATAAAATCTTAAAAAAAAAATCACAGAATTACAGCATTTGAGTTCGTGGGAAGTAGTAAAATGGTAGGGCATTCTGAACAGGTTGAACGTTTACTTGTTATAAATCACTTTAGGACAAGTACTAGGACTTATTATTTTAATTTTACCAGAATTATGAATGATGTTTTTCATATAATACGAGCTCTAATTTTTTTACAAATAAAAGAATTTGTTATTCAATTATTCTTCATTGGTTTAGAGAGGAATAACTATTTTCCAATTTTAAAATTAGAAGTAAGCATCAGATAAAAAACTCTTTTATGTGTCACTGGAACATAATGACAACCACACACTAATCTGAGGCCTAATTAATTACTGGAAAAGAAGAGTTTGTGAATGTCCACATAGATTCACAACACATAATATAGAGGGTACTTTTTAGTGTAGTGCAAAGTTCAGACAGGATAGAACCACACTGCTGTGTATGAATCCCAGACATTCCACTTAGCTTTGTACATTTGGTCAATTTAATATCTGTGCGTCAGCTTCCATGTCAGTAAATCTGGGTTAATAAAAATAGCACTAACTCAACGGGTTCTTGTGAAGATTTAAAGTGTTAATACAGGGCGCCTGGGTGGCTCAGTTGTTTGAGCAACTGCCTTCGGCTCCGGCCATGATCCTGGAGTCCTGGGATCGAGTCCCGCATCGGGCTCCCTCCTCAGGAGGGAGTCTGCTTCTCCCTCTGACCCTCCCCCCTCTCATGCTCTCTCTCTATCTCATTCTCTCTCTCAAGTAAATAAATAAAAAAAAAATCTTAAGGGCGCCTGGGTGGCTCAGTTGGTTAAGCGACTGCCTTCGGCTCAGGTCATGATCCTGGAGTCCCGGGATCGAGTCCCGCATCTGGCTCCCTGCTCGGTAGGGAGTCTGCTTCTCCCTCTGACCCTCCCCCCTCTCATGCTCTCTGTCTCTCACTCTCTCTCTCTCAAATAAATAAATAAAATCTTTAAAAAAAAAAATCTTAAAAAAAAGATAGATTTAAATTCAGTTTGAATTGTGTTGTTATGTTATTTTTAAAAGTATGAAGATGCATGAAATCATTGGGCTGTTCTTCAGGGATTAAGGGAAATTCCATTCTGCTTTCAGAAAAAAAACAAAGCACAATTTATTATTATAGTTATCATTATTTTTAGTACCTATTTTTTCCAGGCTTATATCTTATTTTCCTTTAATACTTATTATATTAACAACTTATTTTTGTCTGTGTCTCCCTTCAAATTGCCTCAAACATCCAGGAACTTGTCTAGTATCTTTCAAAGTACTGAAAATGCTTATCTTGTGACTATGTAGCATAGGAGGGACAAAATCCTTTTATTAAAGGAAAATTTTGTTCTCTATGGAATAGTCACTAATTAGGACTATCATAGAAATCATATTGTTGTGTAGTATCATGCAGACATTGATAGTGTTTTTCACCACATCTCAGATAATTGTACCTTTTACTAGGCTCAGAACTATAAAAATCTCTGGATACACTGCATATGCCATTTAGGTGCACATAATTTCGTTAAATATTAATATTTGTGACAGGATACTAAATGATACAGCATTCAAATTAGTGTTCTTTATTTGAATGTTCTATATGATAACTTGAATTGCATTTAGCTCACTGTGCTAAGCTCCATTTTTTACAGGTTTTATTTGTTAGGTTCCTACTGCATCACACAGAGAATAGAATTGATAACTCCTGGAATTATGGATGGTACTATTTTTAAATTTCCATCATGGAATAATTATGGCTACTTTTCTTCCTTCAGTTTTAAAATAAAAAAGAAGGCCTACTTTAAAATAATTACCTGCAATTTTGACTTGACAAAGATGTCAAAGCTTATTTCCTTTCTTACAGTTCTTCTTGTGGTGTTCTGGATTAAGAGTAAAATGTTTTGATGTGATATCTACTGTCACCGCATTTCATGTCTAGGATGATATAATTATGAAAAATAAAGCTTAACTTAGGGAAGAAAAAAAAAGACCTGAATAATTTTTTTTAACATTCCCTTTTTTTAGAGAAAAATAGGGGAGGTAACAATGGCTTTCTCTTTCCATTGCTTAAAATGAGCTGTTTGTTATTAATAGCATGAACTTCTCGTTCAGACTCTTCAGGATTGCCACAGACTTTTCCAGTGTAATTATAAAAATCACACAAACCACTGCTCTGACATTACATACACTGTAAAACAATCTAGTATAATCTATTTATTTTTTAAATTGAGATATAATTGATATATACCATTGGACTTGTTTTGGATATACAACATACTGATTTGATAGATGCGTATATTGTGAAATAATCACAATAAATTTAGTTAACATCCATTGCCACACATAGTTACAATTTTTTTTTTTCCTGTTAGGAGAGCTTTTAAGATCTACACTTTATCAACTTTCAAATAAACAGTGCAGTATTGTTAATTATAGTCACTGTGATGTATGTTACATCCCCAGAACTTATCTTCAGGTTCTTTCTTAATATGCAAATCTCTGGCTTAATATTTGGCATTATAGAATAACAAGTAAATTTGTTCATGTGTTTTTAATAAACATAGCTGGCAAAAGTCAACATCTATGTCATTTTGGCCAATACATGATCAAAGTCATGAATTCTGTGTTTGAAATTAAAATGAAATATATAGGATAATGTTCTGGAAAGTTTTCAGATCCTGAACCTTTAGAACACACAATTCAAAGAATTTAAATATGTATATTTCTGTTACACTTAAAAGTGAGCTTAAACTAGCTAATTGGCAAAATATCAGAAGCCACATCCATGATGAGTGTTTAACAGTAAAACAGAAATAATAAAAACACATAGAAAAAGATAACAGGTTGCATTTTAAACAATTCTAAAACATTTTGAAATTTCATCTTCATCTCTACTTTCTCTTATTTATGTTTGAATCCTTTTTATCTAGAATATTACTCTAGAATGTACTTTGTAAGTAAAGTGAAGTAGAAATACAACATTATACTTATATTTTTTCTAGTTACCAGATTTTCCTAGTGTTAGTAGAAAGCCTATCTTTATGCTCTTAATATGAAAGAACACGACTGTTACATAATAAATTTCTGTAAAATTTGGAGTCTGTTTGTGAGGTTTACAAACCATTCCAGATTTTAAGTTTAGACTAATGCCACTAAATATTTTTAGATATTTTAGATGTAATAGTATAATTTATCTCAAAAAAACAAGTCTTCTCTCAATTCTCTTTTTATCACAGGTTTCTTGGCCATATTCTCCTGTTTATTCATCCATTTGGTTTATAAATTAAGTTTATCAAGCTTCTAATCAACACTAGGATTTTGATTTTCAATTACAAAAACAAGTTTTTAAGCTAATTTTGCGATATAGGTCATGTTTATAACAATAAATGGTGGTATAGCTTTGCATTTTCTAGTTTCTTTCAATAAAACCACATACAAACATAAATAAATAAAATTATATACTTTCATTAATATGATTCTCTTAAGTTTATTCCCAAAACAAAATGGCCTTTGTGTGTTTTGAATGCTCATTAATTCATATTTTTGAAACTCCAAACAAACAGTATTCAGGGTTCTGCCTCTTGCTACTAAATTAGTAGTGATCACATATTTTCTCTCAACGTCTTTGAAGAAAGATTTTAAAATATGATTTATGTTCTACAATTAAAAATAATCTCTGTGTATTTTGAACATAGAAATAGTGACATAATGTTATATTAAATATCAAAGATACTTTTTAGTGTCTTGACAGTAATTGGGCATCCAGTGAGTGGTTCAATGGCGAATGTTTGGGGCAAGTGTGAAATAATGGCAGTAACGGTAACAGTGCCTTCAACAGAGAGATTCTGTGGAGAAATCTTGCCTTGTCTCACCCCCTTGGTTAGTTATTTTCTGAGTTTTATCCATCAACTGTCACAGATTCCAGAGCTAAACTCCACACCATCATATTGTAAGGGCTATTAGACTATCATAGCCTAATGGAGAAGGTTTTCGCTATCTTACATTGACACAATTTTGGGATTATTTGTAGTAATTAGTTCTTCTATAGAACTTGGAGAGAAGAAAAAGCAGATTCAGTTTACTAATGTGATTGATTTTACCTGAGATTCTGACTTGAACACGACAGTAGTTGGGTTTGGTTCCATTCTTTTCCTCAGCCGTTGATTCAGATCCACACTCAGTGTAGGCCCATGCTAAATGAAGTTGAGGTGAGAGGAATTTTTTTTTTTATATAATATTGATGACAAAATTAAAAGTCTTCAGGATATAAGAATGCCACTATAAACTCATTCTACTAATATAGATATAATTGCATTTCTTTGTATAAATCTGTTTCCATATGGTATATATTTTCCTTGGGCATGAAGGATTTCCTTTAATGTTTCTTGCAGGACAGGTCTCCTACTAATGAATTACTTCAGTATTGTCTGTGTAATAGTTTTTATTTCACCTTGTTTTTAAAAAATAATTTCTAGGGGTGCCTGGGTGGCTCAGTCGTTAAGCGTCTGCCTTAGGCTCAGGTCATCATCCCAGGGTCCTGGGATCGAGCCCCGCATCGGGCTCCCTGCTCTGCGGGAAGCCTGCTTCTCCCTCTCCCACTCCCCTTGCTTGTGTTCCCTCTCTCGCTGTGTCTCTCTCTGTCAAATAAATAAATAAAAATATTTAAAATAAATAAATAAAAATAAAAAATAATTTCCACTGGTGAAGAATTCTAGATTAAGAATTTGTTGTTCTTTCTTTCAAGGTATTAAAGATGTTGCTATGTTGTACACTGGCTTGAGTCGTCTGAAGAAAAATATTGTTATTTTTATCTTTATTTCTCTGTACATAACAGATATGTTTTTTCTCTATATATATATTTAAAATACCCTCTTCATTTATTTTTGAAAAACTTGTTTAATCAATGCCTTGTGCAATTTTCTAATGTTTTCTGTGTTTGGAGCTCTTTGAGCTTTTGGATCTGTAGGTTTATAATTTACAACAAATTTGAAAAACAATTACAGCCATCATTTCTTTCTTTCTTTCTTTCTTTCTTTCTTTCTTTCTTTCTTTCTTT